>NC_069502.1:1193718881-1193733881 GCF_027579735.1 Bombina bombina
CGACTTGTAATCTGGCCCTCAATGTCCTCTCTGTAATATAGTTAAAAGCACAAAGATAAGATTCTTGCAATGTCTAGGAAGCACTTTGTGCATCACATGACATCCTTCAATAGATGCAAAGTTACAAATGAACTCTACAGACAGAGATTTTGTACTGACATCACATTGCTACACACTCGCAAACTCTTTTTCCTTACAGCTTCCTTGACATAGTATAGTCGTTAAACCAGCCACAAGGAAGGTTAAACCCAATACAATTTAGTTTTATTATCTAATTTGCTTAGTTCTCTTGGTATAGTTTGTTGAAAAGCATACCTAGGTAGGCTCAGGACCTAGGAGCTAGCTACTGATTGGTGGCTGCACATATATGCCTCTTGTCATTGGCTTACCAATGTGTTCAGCTAGCTCCCAGTAGTGCATTGCTGCTCCTTCAACAAAGGATACCAATAGAATGAAGCAAAATTGATAATAGAAGGAAATCTTATTTATTTTTTAAATGTATGCTTTATCTGAACCATGAAAGAAACATGTTGGGTTTCATGCCCCTTAAATTGTTGTGGTGAGTTGCAAAGGGGTGGAGAGGTTGGGGCTTGAATGTAGAGTTAAGGTGCTTAAAAGGTTAATTTTGATGAAGGCTCCTGGACTGTTTGCTAAGCGGCGACCAAATCATTACTGTGGGACTGTGGGTGGGATTATTAGAGCAACAGGTCAGTGTGTGCCATTAAGATCAGCCTTAAAGGGACACTGAACCAACATTTTTTCTTTCCTGATTCAGATAGAGCAGAAATTTTAAGCAACTTTCTAATTTACTCCTATTATCAATTTTAATTCGTTCTCTTGCTATCTTTATTTTAAAAAGAAGGCTTCTAAGCTAAGGAGCCAGCAATTTTTTGGTTCAGAACCATAGACAGCACTTGTTTATCGGTGCTGTCCAATCAGCAAGGACAACCCAGGTTGTTTACCAAAAATGGGCCGGCATCTAAACTGACATTCTTGCTTTTCAAACAAACATGCCAAGAGAATAAAGAACATTAGATAAAAGGAGTACATTAGAAAGTTGCTTAAAATTGCATGCTCTATCTGAATCACAAAATAAAAAAGTTGGGTTCAGTGTCCCTTTAAGGAGTCATTATTTAGTAACACACATATGGAGAGGTCTTTTACTCCAAGCCTCAAGTCAAGTCTCAAATCTCTAACTTCAAGCCTCAAGTCAAGTCTCAAATCTCTACCTTTAAGTCTCAAGTCAAGTCTCAAATCTCTACCGTCTCAAGTCCTTGCAAGATACTTTCAAATCGAGTCTTAAAGGGATATTAAACTCAAATTTTTTTCTTTCATGATTCAGATAGAACATGCAATTTTAAGCAACTTTCTAATTTACTCTTGCTATCAATGTTTCTTTGTTCTCTTGCTATCTTTATTTGAAAAGCAGGAATTTAAAGCTTAGCAGCCAGCCCATTTTAGGTTAAGCGCCCTGGATAGTGTTTGCTTATTGGTTACTAGATTTAGCAAACCAATAAGCAAGCATAACCCAGGTTCTCAACCAAAAATAGGCCGGCTCTTAAGCTTTACATTCCTGCTTTTTAAATAAAGATAGAAAGAGAATGAAGAACAATTGATAATAGGGGTAAATTAGAAAGTTGCTTAAATTGCTGCTCTATGTGAATCATTAAATAAAAAATGTGGGTTTAGTGTCGTTAAGTCTAAAGTCTGGGAGCCAACTTTAACAGAAAAAAGGAGGTGGTGATGGTGGAGTGTGCGTAGGGGGGGGGAGTTCAATAACTAAAAATCAAGAAGATGGGCACAAAGTTATGTAATTTTTTTTTAATTATCATAGGTAACTTCAACAAGGCTTTATTTAAACAAAGATGCAAGTTGGTCTCTAAAAATATACAATTCCTGAGTCAAGTCCAAGTCAAGTCATTAGAGTGACTTGAGTCAGAGTCAATCAACTTGAGTCTACATCACTGCAAATAGATAGCAGTCTGTTACTAAATAATAGTTAACAGATGGTGATAAGGCCACTATGGTTACTAAACATTTGTGGCTGCAATTTTCTCCTGGAAGCTCTATTTTTTTCTACTTAATTCTGATAAATTAACATAATTCACACACAACTTTTTAACAGTGAACAGATTTTGGCAACATTTTACTAATAAATAATATGCCAAAGAAAAAACTCACTGATTAATTATTAGGCTTTAGAAGTTTAAGTGGGAGAAGAAGGCTTCTGGGCTGAATTCAGTGGGAACTTTAAAGTGGATATAAAAAGTCTACAAACACGAAATTGCAGGTTTTTGAAATTTAAAGACAGAAATAACAACAATGTAAATGTCAGACTTTTTCCATCTGTAATGGGATCTTCCAACAAAAAAAAAAGACAAAAACATACCGCTAGATTACGAGTTTTGCGGTATGAGTGAAAAAGCTTTTTCACTACCGATGGTATTACGAATCTTGCAGATTTAGGGGCACCGCACACTTTTTTGGCCTTAACGCAAATTAACTTATGCAATTTGCGTAAAGTCTTTTTTCAATGGAACTTCCATAGCGCCAGGATTACAAGCTTTTTCTGGGAGGCCAAAATGTAAGCGGTACAGCCTATCCCGCAAGATTCGTAACGCAATCTAAAGTCAGTAGTTATGAATTTTACGCTACAAAGCTGTAGCATAAAACTCATAACTAAAGTGTTAAAAAGTACACTAACACCCATAAACTACCTATTAACCCCTAAACTGAGGCCCTCCCGCATTGCAAACACTAAAATAAAATTATTAACCCATAATCTGCCACTCCCGACATTGCCGCCACTATAATAAACATATTAACCCCTAAACCGCTGCACTCCCGCATCGCAAACACTAGTTAAATATTATTAACCCCTAATCTGCCACCCCCAATGTCTCCGCCACTATACTAAATTTATTAACCCCTAAACCTAAGTCTACCCCTAACACCCCCTAACTTAAATATATAAAATAAATCTAAATAAAATTTCCTATCATTAACTAAATAATTCCTATTTTAAACTAAATACTTACCTATAAAATAAACCCTAAGCTAGCTACAAAATAACTAATAGTTACATTGTAGCTATCTTAGGGTTTATTTTTATTTTACAGACAAGTTTGTATTTATTTTAACTAGGTAGAATAGTTACTAAATAGTTATTAACTATTTACTAACTACCTAGCTAAAATAAATACAACTGTACCTGTAAAATAAAACCTAACCTGAGTTACACTAACACCTAACATTACACAACAATTAAATAAATTACATAAATTAAATACAATTACCTAAATTACAAAAACAAACACTAAATTACACAAAATAAAAAATAAATGATCAGATATTTAAACTAATTACACCTAATCTAATAGCCCTATCAAAATAAAAAAGCCCCCCCCCCCCCAAAAAAAAACGGCTGATTGGAACAGCCAATAGAATGCAAGCTCAATCCTATTGGATGATTGGATCAGCCAATAGGATTGAAGCTCAATCCTATTGGCTGATTGCATCAGCCAATAGGATTTTTTCACCTTTAATTCCGATTGGCTGATAGAATTATATCAGCCAATCGGAATTCAAGGGACGTCATCTTGGATGATGTCATTTAAAGGGACCTTCATTTGGGCAGAAGACTTCGATTGAAGAGGATGCTCTGCGCCGGATGTCTTGAATATGGACCCGCTCCGCTACGGATGGATGAAGATAGAAGATGCCGTCTGGATGAAGACTTCTGCCCGTCTGGAGGAACACTTCTTGCCGCTTGGATGAAGACTTCTCCCGGCTTCGTTGAGGTTGGATGTCCGGACTTCAAAACTGTAAGTGGATCTTCGGGGGTTAGTGTTAGGTTTTTTTAAGGGTTTATTGGTGGGTTTTATTTTTAGGTTAGGGTTTGGGCAGAAAAAGAGCTAAATGCCTTTTTAAGGGCAATGCCCATCCAAATGCCCTTTTCAGGGCAATGGGGAGCTTAGGTTTTTTTAGTTAGGATTTTATTTGGGGGGTTGGTTGTGTGGGTGGTGGGTTTTACTGTTGGGGGGGTGTTTGTATTTTTTTTTTACAGGTAAAAGAACTGATTTCTTTGGGGCAATGCCCCGCAAAAGGCCCTTTTAAGGGCTATTGGTAGTTTAGTTTAGGCTAGGGGTTTTTTTTATATATATTGGGGGGGCTTTTTTATTTTGATAGGGCTATTAGATTAGGTGTAATTAGTTTAAATATCTGATCATTTATTTTTTATTTTGTGTAATTTAGTGTTTGTTTGTTTTTGTAATTTAGGTAATTGTATTTAATTTATGTAATTTATTTAATTGTTGTGTAATGTTAGGTGTTAGTGTAACTCAGGTTAGGTTTTATTTTACAGGTAAATTTGTATTTATTTTAGCTAGGTAGTTAGTAAATAGTTAATAACTATTTAGTAACTATTCTACCTAGTTAAAATAAATACAAACTTGCCTGTAAAATAAAAATAAACCATAAGATAGCTACAATGTAACTATTAGTTATTTTGCAGCTAGCTTAGGGTTTATTTTATAGGTAAGTATTTAGTTTTAAATAGGAATTATTTAGTTAATAATAGGAATTTTTATTTAGATTTATTTGAATTATATTTAAGTTAGTGGGTGTTAGGGTTAGACTTAGGTTTAGGGGTTTATAAATTTAGTATAGTGGCGGCGACGTTGGAGCGGCTGATTAGGGGTTAATAAATGTAGGTAGGTGGCGGCAATGTTAGGGGTGGCAGATTAGGGGTTAATAATATTTAACTAGTGTTTGCGATGCGGGAGTATGGCGGTTTAGGGGTTAATATGGTTATTATATTGGGGCGGCAGATTAGGGGTTAATAAGTGTAGGTTGGTTGCGGCGACATTGGGGGTGGGAGATTAGGGGTTAATAAATATAATGTAGGTGTCGGCAATGTTGGGGGCGGCAGATTAGGGGTTAATAAGTGTAAGATCAGGGGTGTTTAGACTCAGGGTTCATGTTAGGGTGTTAGGTGTAAACATAGATTTTGTTTCCCCATAGGAATCAATGGGGCTGTGTTACGAAGCTTTATGCTGCTTTTTTTGCAGGTGTTAGACTTTTTTTCAGCCGGCTCTCCCCATTGATGTCTATCGGGAAATCGTGCACGAGCACGTAAAACCAGCTTACCGCAGCTTTCAGCAGTGCTGGTATTGGAGTGCGGTATGGAGCTCAATTTTGCTCTACGCTCGCTTCTTGCCTAATAATGCAGGGTTTATGAAAACCTGTAATACCAGCGCTGTAGGGAAGTGAACGGTGACAATAATGTGCAAGTTAGCACTGCACCCATCTTACCGCAAAACTCGTAATCTAGCCGATAGTTATTTATTAGGAATATTTAAAATAATAAAAAACTACAGCCTGATGGCATAAGTTTGCACACCATTTCATAATCGGGGCTCTAACTTTGTTGACATAAGCTACATACCCCGCACAACTAATACTTTGTGGAAGCACCTTTAGTATTAATTCTTTGTTAATAAGTCTCTATCTGTGCACTTGGAATTTTACCCCTTTCTTTTTTTTACAAAAAAGTTAAAGTTTCTTCAAATTGTGAGGGGATCTCCTGTATACAGCTCTCATTCGATGGGATTGAAGATCGGGCTCTGACTGGGCCATTCCAAGACTTTGATTTTCCTTTTCTGAAGCCATACATTGGATCACTTGAATGTGTGATTTGGATCCTTGTCATGTTTAAATGTGAAATTCCTCTTCATCTTCAACTCTCTGACAGAGGCCAGCAGGTTTTGTGCCAAGTATTTTAATATTTGGAGTTATTCATTATCCCATCTATTTTGACAAGAGCCCCTGCCCCAGCTTAAGAGAAGCAGCTCCAAAGCATGATGCTACCACCACCATGCTTAAAAGTTGGTATGGTGGATGATAAGCTTCGCTGGTTTCACGCCAAACATATTTTGTACAATTAAGGCCAAAAAGCTCAAGATTTGACTTATCAGACCATAGCACATTTTCCCACATGGTTAAGGGTGACTGAATATATAATTTGCCATAGTATAGATGGGCTTGGGTGTTTCTTTTTTGTAAGAAAGGGTTTCTGTCATGCACACTCTACCGCCCAGACAAGTTCAGAATATGAGAAATGGTGGTTACTTGCAAGGAGTGATCCGTGCCGGCCAAAAATTCCTGTAGCTCTTCAGTATTTCTGTTGGTCTCTTGGTAGCCTCCCAGATAAGTTTTCTCCTTGTCCTCTCATCAGCTTTGAAGGGTTGCCATGATCTTTGCAATGTCTCTGTGATGCCACATTTTCTCCACTTATTGATGATGGTTTTAACAGTACTTCATGGTACATCCAGTGTATTCAATATTCTTTTATATCCCTCTACTGATTTTTTATTTTCAACAATTAGATCTTGCAACTCTTTGCAGACCATTGCTCTCCCAGTAGGATGTAACCCTAAACATTCAAGCAAATCCTACAGCAACAGCTGACTTTAACCTAAGTTTAATCAGAATCACTTTCATTGATGGCAGGTGTATGCTATTTACCTACGGGCACGATTTAGATGTGATTGGTTAACTATGAACACAACTAGAGCATTATAAAAGAGTTGCAGACTTATGCAATCGGGTGTTGTAGGTTTTTTTTTAATTTAAATTGTTCGTAATAATTATCTATTTTATTTTCTATGGATTTTTGTTTGTTGGAAGATCACATTACAGATAGAAAAAGTCTGACATTTACATTGTTGTCATTTCAAAAACCTGCATTTTGTTTTTATTTATATCCATTGTAGCTTTCCAGTTGGATAGATGTGGACCTTTTTAATAGTTCTAACCATGGGGACCATGACACATTGGTCAAGCATTTTTTTTCATTTCCTCTTCCCTTTGAGTGTTTTGAGTTTTAAAGGCTGTTTTTAAATAAAACAAGGTGCAGCTTTTTGCCCTAACACATTGTGTTTCCATCTTTCCTAGGGCATTTAAGTGGAAACACATCTTTTATCTATGTATCAAATCCCATTGGTTCCATTGTTGATTTTGCCTTTTGTAAAATTTTTAGGGGTGATTAGCAATGTCCCTGCATATATTAGGACTTTGAATACATAAAAGTACCAGCCACCTAACACCATGGGCTACTAAACCAAGTAGGGAGCAATGGGATTGAATTTTAAATGGGTAGTGAAGTCAAAATTAAACTTTCATGATTCAGATGGAGCAGGCAATTTTGAACAACTTTCCAATTTAGTTCAATTATCTGATTTTCTTTGTTCTCTTGGTATAATTTGTTGAAAAGCAAACATAGGTAGGCTCAATAGCAGCAATGTAGTACTGGGAGCTAGCTGCAGATTGGTAAATGCACATATATGCTTCTTGTCATTGGCTCATCAGTTAGCTAGCTCTCAGTAGTGCATTGCAGCTCCTTTAACAAAGGATACCAAGAGAATGAAGTTCATTTGATAACAGAAGTAAAGATTAAAGTTGTTAAAACTTGTAACTGAATCATGTAAGAACAATTTAGGATTGTAAGTCCCTGTAACATCTAAAGGGGATGTAGATTGGGGGCACAACACAGCCATTTATGTGACAGAGTTGGTTAGGCTGGTTTAAAGGGTTGGGTACCTAAAACAGGCACAGACTTGTTAGAGGGGTCCCTTTTGCAGGGTCTGATGCAAATGCAAACACTGATGTGGCAGCTAAAAGCAGGGCATAAAGTCAGGGAAGTGCCTTAATAAAAAATGCTCTGCAAAATCTGCAGGACTCTTGGGACTTACTATGTTGTAAGGTTTTTTATAAGTATTCAGATGGTTATGGATATGTGTCACAACAGACCAGCAAACTCCTTGTAACTGCTGGTGCCAGTGGTTACTGTCTTCCACTGAACATTAAACAACAGACCAGCAAACTCCTTCTAACTGCTGGTGCCAGTGGTTACTGTCTTCCACTGAACATTAAACAACAGACCAGCAAACTCCTTCTAACTGCTGCTGCCAGTGGTTACTGTCTTCCACTGAACATTAAACAACAGACCAGCAAACTCCTTCTAACTGCTGGTGCCAGTGGTTACTGTTTTACACTGAACATTAAACAACAGACCAGCAAACTCCTTCTAACTGCTGGTGCCAGTGGTTACTGTCTTACACTGAACATTAAACAACAGACCAGCAAACTCCTTCTAACTGCTGGTGCCAGTGGTTACTGTCTTACACTGAACATTAAACAACAGACCAGCAAACTCCTTCTAACTGCTGGTGCCAGTGGTTACTGTCTTACACTGAACATTAAACAACAGACCAGCAAACTCCTTCTAACTGCTGGTGCCAGTGGTTACTGTCTTACACTGAACATTAAACAACAGACCAGCAAACTCCTTCTAACTGCTGGTGCCGGTGGTTACTGTCTTCCACTGAACATTAAACAACAGACCAGCAAACTCCTAACTGCTGGTGCCGGTGGTTACTGTCTTCCACTGAACATTAAACAACAGACCAGCAAACTCCTTCTAACTGCTGGTGCCGGTGGTTACTGTCTTCCACTGAACATTAAACAACAGACCAGCAAACTCCTAACTGCTGGTGCCGGTGGTTACTGTCTTCCACTGAACATTAAACAACAGACCAGCAAACTCCTTCTAACTTCTGGTGCCAGTGGTTACTGTCTTCCACTGAACATTAAACAATACAATACTGACCTTTTTCTTGCTACAGTAGATCTGCCATTTCTTCTCTGGAGGAAGTGCAAACATAGCTTCTCTGTTCTTGTCTGTGAGATCCAACTCATCCTGCAATTCAAAAGAGAAAATACTGAGTGGCACAAACTTACCTATTGTATAACACTGTATTCAGAACTTAGTATATGGGCTCTTAGTCTCAGGCTGACACCAGTTACCATCATGGCAATTTTCACCTCCCCATTTTGCAGTTTATTAAAGTGAATGTAAATTTTGATGCTAAAGTGCCTGGTTTTTAAAACTTCGATTAAAAACAGGGGCACTTTAATTCATCAAAATTTTCATTTCACTCCTGTTGTGACAAAAAAACGTTTAAACTTCACAGCAGCTCTCCGGTCTCACAAGCCATTTCTGATGTCAGAAATGATTGATAGGTGATCCTCCAATCACAGCTTCTCCCCGGGGGATTCAGTGTCTGATTCACTGCTGTGGTTGCAGGAAACCGGATGCCTCATTTTAGACCCAGGAAGAGGCTTTGAAATGGGTGGAGGAAGCTGGAGCTGCTGTGAAGATTAAAAGGTAAGTTTTTTTTCACAACAGGAGTGAAATGAAAATTTTGATGAATTAAAGTGCCCCTGTTTTTAATCGAAGTTTTAAAAACTGGGCACTTTAGCATCAAAATTTACATTCACTTTAACCATATGCACAGCTTAAACCAAGACAATCTAATATACAAATGACATAATAAAATGCTAACATGTCCCCACCTTAAAACAGGCATCTGCAGAAATTTCCAGGATGGGATGGTTAAAAAAAAGCCCTAAAATAATAATACCAATATATATTTGCAACTCTAAGCTAGTATTTAGTGAGATGTGTGATTGATTAGTTTTAAATCAACATTATGATAGCCAGAGGTTCGTGTGACAATCATTTGACATCAGAGGTTCAGTTCACAACCAAATGAAATGACATCTATACAGTCATGTGACAACTATATGACATCTAGAGGGTAATTATGAGACCCATCATTTGAGGAAAAGAGACTCTGCTCCTCATAATGGGTATGATGATCTAAAGCTTTTCTAGGGGTGAAATTATCTAAGAAATCTCACCAGTGCTGCAAGGTCCCTCAAATAATTTTAGAATGGAACATTTTAGCTTGGTAACTGTTTATTCTGGATGTGAAGAAGAGGATTTAATGCTCAAAATAAGCCCCTAAAGATTTTCTGTGATTTCTCACCATGTCAGTGAGATTTTGATCATCAGACTGTGAAAATTTAACTGTGTGTTTGTTTTTGGCAGAAGGGTGGTGCAGTTTCCATAAACAAACCAATTTAATCTGAACATGGATGTTAACACTAGTGTCCAAGTGAAACCGATGATGGGATCTCATGGTGCATTTATATTTGGCTGATTAAGGGCTCTTGAAATGCCTTTCTCTAGAATAAGGCTTTAGACATATGCTAAAGCTGGGCTGGGGCACCATTATAAAAGCCTGTGCACCTCTCTCATCCTTCCCTCTCAGAGCACAACCAAGAACTCCCCAAGGTCCGTCCACAGCACAACCTGAATCAAAAGTGTGATTTAAACAATAATTGTATAGAGGCATTCTAGCCATACTGAAATGCACATTGCCAGGTCTCTGAGTAGACATGCTGTTAAATACATCTAGATATTCTCCACTTGCCAGTTATGCTGTTACTTTTTTATTTTGCTGGTATAAGAGTTAGGCAAAAATGCACTTCAGTTTTAGCTGAATTCAGATAGAGCATGCAATTTTATAAAAAAAACTTTCTAATTTACTTATATTATAAACATATTCAAACTTATTGAGGCACAAATTCCTGCTGAGCATGTGCAAGAATTCATGGTATATGCATTTGTGATTGGTCCATGGCTATCAGATGGTACAGGGAGTGGGAAAAATAAAACAAACAAGAAAATTTGTCACAAAATCTTCTATTCATTTGAAATTCTGACTAAGGATGGAGACAAATTACACAAAATATTTAAAGGGCTTTTGCTGAGTAGGTGTCTCTCAGTCATATTTAGAACCCTAGATGGTTGGTGAGATCAGCAGCTCTCAAGCAAAATGTTGCCATTCTAAAATTATAATATATACCTCAATTTGAAAGCCCCTTGTATCATGTGACATCCATAAGCCAATCTTAGACTCATATACGCAATTACTGTGAACTTTTGTACATGCTCAGTGCAAGATTTATCAACTTGCGAGTTGACAGGATTCACAAGTTGAGCACCTGTCTGCACTTGATCACAAATTGTGGGGCGGATATGTTCCCCTTCTTTATCATTGCACAATGGAACACTCGTGAGTAGGGCTTGTCAATCACTTTGGTCAAAGGAATCCGGTCAAACTCCAGTTGGGCGGAGAGAGTTTATGAAGCAATGGCTTGAACTGCTGCTTCATAAATATCAGTTGCAAACTCAATTGAGCAAACCTGCAACCGATTGCCTTGTCATAAATATTGCCCTCAGTAGTAGCTTGTGCTGCAAAAAACAAACACTTTGCACACTTAGATAATGGAAGTAAATTATAAAGTCTCATAAAACTGCTTCAGACTTCAGAAAGGAAGGAATTCTTCCCGAAAGCTTGTCTACTTATAAATGTACAATTAGTCCAATATAGTTAATCTAATAAGTATTATTGCTCAATGCAATAGTCTCTCTTTATTTTGGTGTTTGTGTTTGTATGTATATATATATATATATATATATTATTTTTTTTCCTTTGGTATATATATATATATATATATATATATATATATATATATATATATATATATATATATATATATATATATATATATATATATATATATATATATATAAATGAATATAAAGTTAGAGATGCAGCACTCGCTGGTCCTTCTATTCCAATGTGATTTTATAAGTGTAACGTTTCGGGACACACTTCTTTTCCTATGATGAAGGGGCGTGTGTCCCCAAAAAGTTACACTTATAAAATCACATTGGATTAAAAGGACCAGCGAGTGCTGAATCTCTGACTTTTATTCTATAACATGTTGACACCCTGGTTGGTTTTGAAGGTGAGAGTGCGCTGTATTCTGGATTTTGCTACCTAAAAACCAACAATGTACATGGCTCCCAAGTAGAGTCAGTTGTTACAAATATAATCAGAATATTTGTAAAACATGAACACATATTCAGACAGGCAACAAATTTGCCTCAACAGTCACAGGATTGGAATATGACATCAGATTTAACATCAACTGTAACACAACACATCATTTATTTGTTAACATGCAAAGGGTGTAACAAGCAATATGTCGGACGCACCAAGCGTGCCCTTAGAGATAGGATTTTACAACATCTTAGGGATATAAAAAAAACCTGACAGTAATACACCCATAGCTAAACATTTTCAACAGGAACATGAGTCTAGGGATGCCTTGCTACAAGTACAGGGAATAGACCACATACCTAAATACAAAAGAGGGGTGATAGGGAACACCTTTTTGATCAAAGAGAAGTATTGTGATTCTTTAAATCACAGTGCAAACATCCTGGTGGATTAAACTCCATCATAGATGTATATTTATTTTATTGAATCTTGAAAATAATTGCAAAATAATTCAATTTGTTTAATTTAGTTGTCTTATCCCTCTTTATTCTCTATTCTAAATACATTGTAATTTATAAGGTTCAGGAATAAGAGGAGTTTTCTAAACCTCCTGTACACAGTTTTTTTACATTTTAGTTGTGTATTAGACCCAAGCAATAGAAGCCTTCAACTTTATAAATTTACCACTAAGAGTTAATAACATTCAGGTGATTTTAATATAAATTTTGGCTTTAAATACCTGCAGGTTTGTGCTCTGATTCATGCCAGTGAACAAGCGCTAGAGGAGAGACCGAAACATGTTTGGCTATCAGTCCTAACCTGCATTTAGGATTTTACCTGGCTTCTGCGATTTTTTAACTCAACTTCAATAAAGGATTTTTCTATTTTATACTTTTGGATGTCTTTGTTTTGTGTGTATATATATATATATATATATATATATATATATATATATATATATACTGTACATGTACATATATAAACACACATTGGAGCCCTTTCCAGTCAAACATATACTGTATACCTTTAAAAATATTTTGTACAATATTAAAATTAGATATTTGTAATAAAAAGTGTATATATGAGTGTAATACTATTTTAATTTGTTTTTTAAGTGTTTTTTGAAAAAAAGCCAAGTTAAATATTGTTGTGCAGTTTCGGCTTTTGCTCGAGAGCAAACTGTAACTTTCAACTTGAAATAACAGTGCAAATTAGCATAGTCACGATATCCATTTAAAGTATAGGTTGTGCTCGAGCAATGTCAGCTGCTTACCCATCTCTGGTAAATGTGATTTACCATGGACTTGTAATATCACGTTGCGCCCTAATGTTAGCATGGTCCCGCGACACTGCTTATCTCTAATCTGGCACATTTTGTATTTGCAGCCGGTCTTACTACGGAGGAGTTAAACAGCTGTTGTACCAAGCAATAGTAAAACAAATATTTTTCCATAGAAAACCAACATAAAATATTGCTTAGCCTACAACTGTACACCAGTGCTTAAAAACACACACAAAGCAGCTTTATTTAAAACATCTCATTGGGGATGCAATCTAAACTGGTAAAATCAGCTAAATTGAGTCTTGAGCCAGGTAGCAGCTGCTGACAAAGTTAAAAGCCTCTAGGGATCTGGGCAGCAGAAGACTTTGCATGGAACCCAAACAAAATCAGAGGGAAGTTCATTGCCAACCTAGTGAGGTGAAGCATTTTGGAAAATGTTTTCCGGGAGTTAGCTGCGGCTGAGTGAACAAACACATGGAAATGTTTAAGGATGGATTTCCAACCTTAAGGGGCAGACAAGCGAAACAAGAGCTTTACCCATGTTACATAGGATTACAAAGCCCAAAGTGAGATTCCAGAGCTAAAAATAAGCCAAAGAATGTTGTCTGAGGTCAGAAATCTTTTAAATGGGTGTGGGTTAAAAACTAAAGGCGTGACAAAGAGTTTTCATGGAAAGAAATAAGCAAATACCATCCAATTTGTTTGCTGATCTTGAGATATCACCCCTGGCAAACCATTAACATTTTTTAATATATTTTGGATAGGAGCATTATATTTTCCTAAATAATCTACTGTACTAAATATGAGACTTTTGTAACTTTCATTAACTTCTCAGATACAATGTGACTATATATAGAATGATTTTCCACTCAAATTATAAAATTAAGAACACATATGACCATATGAAATTTCTGGAAAGTATGTATGAGACCTTCAATAAGACATCAGAATGTGTGGTCATGACAAAACCTAGTTTGTATTAGTTACTTGAGCAGTTTTCCTGTTTGATACAATACACGGCAGAGGAAAGGTTTGACAAAATGTGTCATTTATTTTTTTTAGTCAAAATTATTACCAGATGCTGATAAACTGACATAACACAGCTTTATCTATGCAAATAGTAAATTTGCACTGAGACACAAAAGAGGCCATCTTTAATTATGAATATAAACAGAAAGAGAAGCAGTCTGTCAGGAACGAACAACAGCTCAGTAGTTTGTTCTATGGCCCAGTTACCACCTGGGAGTAGCTTCTTTTAGCCCAATTGTATATCAGTGTGATCACGCGTAACAAGATCAGTCCAGCCCCGAAATACCAGACAATTCTCCTCTGAACAAGGAAAATGGCAACCCCAGGTGATCGTTTCAGCCTCCTTTGGGCCTCATCAGTGAGGTGCAGCCATATCCCTCCAAGCACATTGGGTAAGGAGTCCACGTCATTTAGCTACCAATCAACAAGTGCTACCCAAGTGCTGAACCAAAGATGGGCTGGCTCGTAAGCTTTTTATTCCTGATTTTTCAAATAAAGATACCAAGAGAATGAAGAAAAAATTATAATAGGAGTAGATTAGAAAGTTGACTAAAATTGCATGCGCTATCTGAATCAATTTGGATTCATAGGGGCCTATTTATCAAATGTCTGTCGGACCTGATCCGACAGTGTGTATCAGGTCCGACAGACATCGCTGAATGCAATACACTCTCCGTATTCAGCACTGCACCAGCAGCTCTTGTGAGCTGCTGGTGCAACGCCGTCCCCTGCAGACTCGCGGCCACCAGGGGGGTGTCAATCAACCCAATCATACTCGATCAGGTTAAATTCCGCCGATTCCTGTCCGCCTCATCAGAGCAGGCGGACAGTGTTATGGAGCAGCGAACCATGTGCTTCTCTCTGTGTGTATATATATATATACTAGAACAGTTTGTAGCTCAGCTCCACTGTCAGGTGCAGGCCAAAAAGGGT
>NC_069502.1:1193736381-1193888881 GCF_027579735.1 Bombina bombina
GTTTATATGGGTGGCTTAGATCAGTGGTCGCCAACCAGTGGTCCATGGACCACTGGTGGTCCACGAGAAGATGTTGGTGGTTCTTGACACCATCAAGCAGGAATTAATCTCCTCTGATGGTGTTGCCCCTTTTGCGCCGCAACTCCCTACAGTGCCTGGCTGGACATCAATGGAAACCGATGGAGGAGGAGTTAATTACAATCTCCCTATGCACGCTGCGTACTACTGCGCAACTTGCGTAGCTAGATTGTATTTTTAACTCCTCCTACCCAGTGCGCTGCTCAGAGGAAGATGCTTCCATTCTAAAGCCAGCAGATGTTGGTTTAGTCTTGGCTTGAAATAGTGGAATTAAAGTATATAAAAAAAAGAATATTTTTTTTCTCATATTTCATTTATTTTCTTCCCTTTACCTGTCTCTTCGTAGTAGTTTTCCTAATTACTTCAGATTGACTTACATCAATGTTTGCCTCCCCTCCATTTTCTTTTTTTTATTAAATATTTATTATTTTTCATTCTAATAATTTTTCCGCGCACATAGCCATGCCACCTAAATTCCAGTAATTGCCATCCAGCAGATCAGCCATATACCACCAGTATTATAGTAATTGCCAGTATTTTCAGTCGTGGTTAGCTCACATCTATATTGAGTGCTGTCTGATATAAACTTTATTTATGACTCCAATGTCTGTCTATGATCATAAGTAGTTTTGAATAATTCCTAACTGGGGAGGGAACTTGGAAGTCTTGTGGTCCTTTTAAACATAATTCTTTGTTTTCCACTTTCTGCCTCTCTGTTTCCAGCTCAAAAGTTGTCACTCAGCCTTCATCTGTCATTTGGAAGTATTCTCTCAGTTCTGTCATTCAGTTAGTTAATTCCAGAAAATAATTCTTAAAAATGTGTAAATATATATACATAATGTAAACTTAGCTATGGTTATACTAGTTATGTACAGTATGTTTTGTGCATATATATTTGTGTATATATATATATATATATATATATATATATATATATATATATATATATATATATATATATATATATACACATGCAGTACATACATTATAGAGGTTTGTACCTCTTTTAAAAAAAAAAAACATTTTAGTGGTCCACGGGATTCAAAATTGTGAGCTTAGTGGTCCCTGAGGTCTGAAAGGTTGGCAACCCCTGGCTTAGATGAATCCCTAAGATACTTAAATAATTATTTTATATTTTTATGGTACATAATGTCAGTGAGGGGAGTTAGGCTCTGGCTGTCAATTTTTTATATTCTTGTGACAACACACAAACCTCTTCTGCATTAGATATTTGTTGTTTGTTACTTAGTACCAAAGTTGTATATATAATTATATAATTATTATTATGTTTTTCGAAAAAAGTGTCATTGTCCATGTGTGTATCTTTTACCCCTGATGTATTTTCTCTCGTAACCTTGAGTATCTCGAGTATGCTGGGAAATTATAATATTACAGGGATTTGGACCTGTGACATCTAACTATATTATTTCCCGGTAAGATTACGCCCAAATATTGATAACATCATAAATGGAATTATATCCCTTTGGGACCCTAGCAGCCAAGGTAAAAATCCAAAAGGCCTCCCGTTTAAATAGTTGTTTATTCAAGTCTCCCCCTCTTTTGGGTTTCTTTAATCGTTCAATGACCTTCCATCTGAATGTCAAGTTGGAACTCCCATGTTCTTGTATGAAATGTTTTGCTAATTCTGCACTGGTGTCCGATCTTTTAATGTCCGACAAATGCTGTCGTATTCTTTCTCTTGCCTCCCTAGAGGTATAACCTACAAATTGCTTCTTTGTGCATGTACACCATGCCATATATATGACAAATTTTGTCCTGCAATTTACGCAACTTTCTATCTGATATTCTTTACTGTTCACCTCAGATTTAAATTTATCTCCTTTTTGCATAAAGCTGCAGGGAATGCAAGGGCCATAACCACATCTGAACATTCCTTTTGATGTAAGCCAAGCACTTTTTGCTTGCTTTTGTGGTAAGTCACTAGGTGACAAAATGTTTCCTAGCGTTACCCTTTTTTTTATAGGAAAACCTACAGCCTTTACTAAGTGTCTCTGTCAATCCCTCATCTGCAGTGAGCATAGGTAAGTGTTTTTTAATTACTTAAATTGCAGACCTCCTGATAGTCGGAAGAATATTGGGTGACAAAAGTTACTTTCTCTGTATCACTGGTGGTCCTAAGTCGAACAACTTTTGGAGTGTCTTTGAGCAATAGTTTCCTATCTAACGTGTCCACCTGTTTTTTCATTTTCTTAACATTCTGTTTGTTATATCCTCTCTCGTACAGATGCCTGGTGAGACCCTCACTATGTATCTTGTATTCCCTCTCACTTGAACAATTTCTTTTTATTCTTACAAATTGCCCTTTTGTAATTGATTTTTTAACACTGGCAGGATGATTGCTTTTGCCATGTAAGAGGGTGTTCCCCGAGATTGGTTTCCTGTAATTTGTGGTTTCAATTCTTCCTGATGCTTTGTTACAAGAGAGTCTGAAATCAAGGTAACAAGCTGTGGAATTGTTGCACTCAAACATAAATTTGAGGCCCTAAATGTTGTGATTGAGGGAATTAACAAAATCTAAGGCTTCCCCTTCTTCTCCCTTCCATATAAAAATCAAATCATCTATAAACCTGTGGTAAGTTATGATCTTACCTGAAAAAATATTACCTTCACCATATATATGAATTAGTTCCCACCAACCCATTGTAAGGTTAGCGAATGAAGGGGCAAATGTTGCCCCTATCGCTGTACCCTTTAACTGTAGGTAATAGTTACCATCAAATTTGAAGTAGTTGTGTTTAAGGAGAAAAATCATCACCTCAAGTATATAGTTGATAAAGTGTATGCAACAACCGGGAAGCGCTCAAACATTCAAACACTGGCTGTGAGTAAAGTCCCCGACGATCAGTGCACTTCACGTAGTCAGACACACCCCCGTGACGTAGTGGTGACGTATTCTCAGAATACTCAGCTGTCCTGGTGCGGAGAAAAGAGCGCTTCCATCCACGCTCAATTAATAGAACAACACCAACAATCAGCGCACCCAGTAAAGCTGAGAAAAGCAAACGATGGTAAGCAGTGGAATACCTGTTTATTGTTTAGCTCAAACAAATGCTCAATATGATAGGTAAATGTCCATACATTGCCAAAACAGGTAGAAAAGGCTTAAGTGGTAAGTGACAGGCAAAATAAGGCAGGAAAAAATAGGTCAGACGCGTTTCCTATGTCATAAGCATATTTTTCCTCAGTGACCATACTTAATACCCACAACACACTGCTTTATAAACCCTTTAGCCGGACACTCCCAATAAATGGCTGTCCAATCAAAAGCCAATCCGTTACAAAAGCAGTGTGCAGAGGGCAAAGTGAAGGGGGAAAAAGGAAAAGAAAAAAGGAGAAATTAAAAAAACAAAATATTTAATATACATTAACTGACCAAGTTAAACACGTAAGTAATCACATAAGTAAACTGACATCACAATATACAAATTCAATTATACTTGACCAGTGAAAAAAATATTTAATTAGAAATATATCGAATATATGCAATAATGCTGTGGATGTAAAGAGACATTGTTTTAAAAAAACAATGCAAAAAGAGGAAAGAAATAATGACTTATTGATCTACATATAACTTCACATCCCATTCTGAATTTAACCCATCTGGCATTCTAGTATCCAACTGAAAAATCCAATAAACTTCTCTTTTACTGAGAGTTATACCTCTATTACCACCCCTTGGGTGCCTTGGAATCAGTTGGATCGCTTGGAATGTCAGCAGGGAGCTGTCAGAATTGTGATGTTGTTTGAAATGCAGGGAGATGGGAGTTGTGGACTCAGAATCTTCAATTGAACGTAAGTGCTCAAGAAAACGATCTTTAAGAGCACGTGTCGTTTGTCCTACATACTGCCTGAAACAGCCCCTGCAGGTCAAAAGATATATGACGTAGCAAGAGTTGCAAGTCATATGCTCCCGAATTTCAAAGTGTTTTTGATTCTTGGTAGATACAAAATTTGTACCAAAAGAAGCATAGGAGCAGGATTTACATTTTCTGCTCCCACACTTAAAGAATCCTGGCTTAATAGAAAGCCAATTTTTGTTAGACTGTGTCCGTGGCAGCATTGAGGGTGACAGTAAGTTGCCCAAAGTATGAGCTTTGCGTGATACAAAGCAAATACCTTGCTTAATGATGCCTGCCAGACTGTCGTCAGTAGCCAAAATTGGAAGAGCCTTACGTATAATGTTGCAAATTTGACCATATTCAACACTATAAGAAGTGATGAATTTTGGTTTATTAAATTTATCAACATCCTTGTTTCCACTAGACAAAAAGAGATCCTTTCTATCTAAAAGATCAACTTCACTCTTAATAGTATCAAGAGCTTGCCTTGAATACCCTCTATGGACCAATCTGTCAGTTAAATCATTACAATGTTTTGAGTAACTCTGATTAGTGGTACAGTTACGTTTTACCCTAATGTATTGACTTTTAGGGATAGATGAAAAGGTATGTCTAGGATGACATGATCTAGCATTTAAGATAGTGTTTCCAGCTGTCACTTTGCGAAACAATTCAATCTCTATACATGAACTTTCTCTATTGGGATGTAACTCAATATCCAAAAATGGAATTGAGGTTTTACTGTACTCCATGGTAAATTTGAGATTTAAAGAATTGTCTTGTAAATAGTTCAGAAACGGTTCAAGAAGGTTCCCCGGACCCTTCCAAATCAACAAAATATCGTCGATGTAGCGACCGTAAAATTGTATGTACTCTCTGTATGGGTTCCCATCTCCATAGACGTGGGACAGCTCCCACCAACCCAAGTAGAGGTTGGCATAGGAGGGGGCAAACTTAGCCCCCATTGCTGTCCCACGTCTCTGGAGATAGAATTCCCCCTCAAACATGAAAAAATTATGCGTTAGAAGGTAGTCCAGAGAAACCCTGATGAACCGCTTAACAGCATCATCATAGTCTGATGTGTCCAGAAAAAACTCAATTGCCAAACTTCCTTTGTCATGGGGTATACAGGTATACAGTGAGACAACATCAATGGTCACAAAAATAAATTCTTCTTGCCAAACCACACTTTCTATCTGTGTAATAACATCAGATGTGTCTCTAATGTAACTCATAAGACCCAAAACAAAGGGTTGTAAATACCCGTCTATCAACTCAGAAAGAGGCTCATTCAATGAGCCAATTCCAGCCACGATGGGTCTACCAGGTGGATTGGTATCATGCTTGTGAAGTTTGGGTAAGTAGTGAAAAATTGCTGTAATTGGATGCTCAGTGTAGAGAAAGTCGAAATTAGCCTGTGTGATGACACCATCATGTAGTGCACTTTCTAAAATACTTTTCAATTGTGATTTGTACACAAACACAGGATTGTTCCTGAGTTTCTCATACACTGTGACATCCAATAACTGTCTAAATGCCTCCTGTAAATAGTCCTGTCGATCAAGAACTACCACCTTACCACCTTTGTCTGAGTTACGTATGACAAGCTCATGGTTATTCTTAAGTTCTTGAATTGACAAATATTGTGCCTTAGATAGGTTATCATTTTTATGTTGTCGATTGGGTTCAGTGGAGTTAAGTTTCCTTAATTCCTGTTCCACTGTCTTCTGGAACACCTCTATTGAACTGGATCTAGATTTAACAGGATAAAATTTAGATTTCAATTTCATTTTAGTTAAATCTTGTGTATCCCCAACTGCACAAGAGTGCAAATCTAAGTTATCTCTATCCAATGCAATGAGGTCTAAAATTGAACATTCCTCAGAAAAATCTAAACCACATCTAATGGGAGTTGGTTTATCTCTACTAGTTACACCTTGACCAGTATCCACAGCACCCAAAAAATGTTTCTTTAGAACAAGAGATCTGACAAATCTGTTCAGATCAACTACTGTGTCAAAAAGGTTAAAGTGTGTGGTAGGAGAAAAACCAAGACCCAAAGACAGGACCTCTAACTGTGTCCTAGATAAAACAAAGGATGAAAGATTAACGACATTTTTGTAATTCATGCATATTTTTGAAATTGTGTGGCTCTCCTCCTCTGTGGATACCGCCGTGGTCTGGGGTTCAGTGTCTCTGGATCCTGACTTCGGTTTCCTTCCACGCCCCCCTCTGCGTGTTTTTTTCTTGCAGTATGTTTCAACTGTCCTTTCTCGTTTTTTGACTGTGAAACACTTGAGGTGGAAGGAAAAGTATCCTCAATATTAAGTGCAAAAGATGGTGATGCCTCAGAAGCCAGAGAAGTGTCTACAGTTGTCTCAATATCTGAAGAGTCATAATCATATTCAGTGTCAGTCTCTGCAAATCTTACTCTTCTATAATCAGAGGCTCGACCTTTATATGAACTCTTATATCTCCTTCTTGTGTCTGTCACGGTCCATTTATACACTTTATTAAGTTCATAATCCTGTTTGTCTCTCATTATTTTTTGTTTTTTAAAATTCCAAAGGTTGTTTTTAAAATCAGTAATAACCTTATGTAATTTGGTGTCATATTTAACAAAATCTGGATTCTCACTCAAGGGGCGTAAATATGACTGCAACTTTGACTTTTCATTACTCAGTTCCTGACGTAATGTTTTTTTATATTCAATAAGCAGATCAATAAGTGCTAAAGAGCACTCTGTAAGCACTTTATTCCATTTATCTATGAAAGACTGATTTGTCACCTGGAAAGAGGGAAATTTTCTGATGCGTAGGCCGCGTGGTATACGTTGTGCCTTTTTATACATCTGGAAACTCTTTATATCCATTTCAATTCTAGTATCAGTCTTCAATAAAGTGTCCATTTTAAAGAATAAACTGTCCAGATTAGTATTAGCCTCTTGTTCCATAGTGTCAGTGTTAAATAGATCCTCACTGTCACTAACATCCTCAGCAAATTGCTGTAAAACAAATCCCCCTGCTGCCATGTCACAACACACTTAGCTCAAAAAATATATAACAACTGCTTATAATTCCGTTAGTAATTATATTCCACTTCAGGGTGTACTACGACTTAAAGCACTTGTAAATAATCATGTATCCAATATGGTGAATAAATGAATAACAGTTCAAATGAATGTTAGTGCCGCTTACCCGCTCCGATGATGGAATATCCAAATGTATGCAACAACCGGGAAGCGCTCAAACATTCAAACACTGGCTGTGAGTAAAGTCCCCGACGATCAGTGCACTTCACGTAGTCAGACACACCCCCGTGACGTAGTGGTGACGTATTCTCAGAATACTCAGCTGTCCTGGTGCGGAGAAAAGAGCGCTTCCATCCACGCTCAATTAATAGAACAACACCAACAATCAGCGCACCCAGTAAAGCTGAGAAAAGCAAACGATGGTAAGCAGTGGAATACCTGTTTATTGTTTAGCTCAAACAAATGCTCAATATGATAGGTAAATGTCCATACATTGCCAAAACAGGTAGAAAAGGCTTAAGTGGTAAGTGACAGGCAAAATAAGGCAGGAAAAAATAGGTCAGACGCGTTTCCTATGTCATAAGCATATTTTTCCTCAGTGACCATACTTAATACCCACAACACACTGCTTTATAAACCCTTTAGCCGGACACTCCCAATAAATGGCTGTCCAATCAAAAGCCAATCCGTTACAAAAGCAGTGTGCAGAGGGCAAAGTGAAGGGGGAAAAAGGAAAAGAAAAAAGGAGAAATTAAAAAAACAAAATATTTAATATACATTAACTGACCAAGTTAAACACGTAAGTAATCACATAAGTAAACTGACATCACAATGTACAAATTCAATTATACTTGACCAGTGAAAAAAATATTTAATTAGAAATATATCGAATATATGCAATAATGCTGTGGATGTAAAGAGACATTGTTTTAAAAAAACAATGCAAAAAGAGGAAAGAAATAATGACTTATTGATCTACATATAACTTCACATCCCATTCTGAATTTAACCCATCTGGCATTCTAGTATCCAACTGAAAAATCCAATAAACTTCTCTTTTACTAAGAGTTATACCTCTATTACCACCCCTTGGGTGCCTTGGAATCAGTTGGATCGCTTGGAATGTCAGCAGGGAGCTGTCAGAATTGTGATGTTGTTTGAAATGCAGGGAGATGGGAGTTGTGGACTCAGAATCTTCAATTGAACGTAAGTGCTCAAGAAAACGATCTTTAAGAGCACGTGTCGTTTGTCCTACATACTGCCTGAAACAGCCCCTGCAGGTCAAAAGATATATGACGTAGCAAGAGTTGCAAGTCATATGCTCCCGAATTTCAAAGTGTTTTTGATTCTTGGTAGATACAAAATTTGTACCAAAAGAAGCATAGGAGCAGAATTTACATTTTCTGCTCCCACACTTAAAGAATCCTGGCTTAATAGAAAGCCAATTTTTGTTAGACTGTGTCCGTGGCAGCATTGAGGGTGACAGTAAGTTGCCCAAAGTATGAGCTTTGCGTGATACAAAGCAAATACCTTGCTTAATGATGCCTGCCAGACTGTCGTCAGTAGCCAAAATTGGAAGAGCCTTACGTATAATGTTGCAAATTTGACCATATTCAACACTATAAGAAGTGATGAATTTTGGTTTATTAAATTTATCAACATCCTTGTTTCCACTAGACAAAAAGAGATCCTTTCTATCTAAAAGATCAACTTCACTCTTAATAGTATCAAGAGCTTGCCTTGAATACCCTCTATGGACCAATCTGTCAGTTAAATCATTACAATGTTTTGAGTAACTCTGATTAGTGGTACAGTTACGTTTTACCCTAATGTATTGACTTTTAGGGATAGATGAAAAGGTATGTCTAGGATGACATGATCTAGCATTTAAGATAGTGTTTCCAGCAGTCACTTTGCGAAACAATTCAATCTCTATACATGAACTTTCTCTATTGGGATGTAACTCAATATCCAAAAATGGAATTGAGGTTTTACTGTACTCCATAGTAAATTTGAGATTTAAAGAATTGTCTTGTAAATAGTTCAGAAACGGTTCAAGAAGGTTCCCCGGACCCTTCCAAATCAACAAAATATCGTCGATGTAGCGACCGTAAAATTGTATGTACTCTCTGTATGGGTTCCCATCTCCATAGACGTGGGACAGCTCCCACCAACCCAAGTAGAGGTTGGCATAGGAGGGGGCAAACTTAGCCCCCATTGCTGTCCCACGTCTCTGGAGATAGAATTCCCCCTCAAACATGAAAAAATTATGCGTTAGAAGGTAGTCCAGAGAAACCCTGATGAACCGCTTAACAGCATCATCATAGTCTGATGTGTCCAGAAAAAACTCAATTGCCAAACTTCCTTTGTCATGGGGTATACAGGTATACAGTGAGACAACATCAATGGTCACAAAAATAAATTCTTCTTGCCAAACCACACTTTCTATCTGTGTAATAACATCAGATGTGTCTCTAATGTAACTCATAAGACCCAAAACAAAGGGTTGTAAATACCCGTCTATCAACTCAGAAAGAGGCTCATTCAATGAGCCAATTCCAGCCACGATGGGTCTACCAGGTGGATTGGTATCATGCTTGTGAAGTTTGGGTAAGTAGTGAAAAATTGCTGTAATTGGATGCTCAGTGTAAAGAAAGTCGAAATTAGCCTGTGTGATGACACCATCATGTAGTGCACTTTCTAAAATACTTTTCAATTGTGATTTGTACACAAACACAGGATTGTTCCTGAGTTTCTCATACACTGTGACATCCAATAACTGTCTAAATGCCTCCTGTAAATAGTCCTGTCGATCAAGAACTACCACCTTACCACCTTTGTCTGAGTTACGTATGACAAGCTCATGGTTATTCTTTTTTTTTTAAATTTGTCTTTATTAGCAGGGAAAGATAATACATTCACAAGACATGATAGCGAGGCAAACAAGAGCGGTGCGCAGACCGCAGATTTAACCAATCTATACATATTTGACCAAGTTTGCGATGAGTTGCCTAGAGAAGTGGGTTTATCATAACATATAAGCAAAATGAATGCAGTATAGAGGCTTGTGTTTTTTTTTTTTTTTATCTATGTGAAGCAATCTCTCCCCATTTTTTGTTGAAGACATCAAAACAATTAAATTAAATTAACATATTAACAAATAAACAATGTTTAACCGTAGTTCCGGTCAACCCGCCCCCTAAAAGAGAAAAAAAAAAAAAAAAAAAAAATTATATTAAAAAGGGGGTGGGGGAAGAAAGAAAGGAGTGGTGGGAAGATGGAGTGGGAAACAGGTAGGTAATGAGGTATCAAGGGAGGGGAATTGGGGGACGTGTGGTCCCCACCCGAACACCAAGCGGACGGGGTATTGCAGGATGTGAGGTATTATGATTCATTAGATTATTGCGTGTCAGGTTAGAACAACATTTCCTCCCGGAAAACCGCACCAGGGGTACCTATAGGGGGTTCCATGAGCTCCTGCCACTCACCTCTCAGGTTTGCTAGTTGCATAGATTCTAGCTGAACAAAGGGCCCAAGAATTTGTCGTTGCAGGGTAGGTTGTAAGGTCATAACAAAGGGCTTCCATTTTTTAAGGAAGGGTTGTAATCTAAGCTTAGTGTTAAGTTTAGTGTCATGCTGTTCCACGAAGAGCTGTTTCATCAGGCGAAGCCTGAACTGGGCTATTGTGGGTGGTTTTCTAGAAAGCCATCTCTCTAATATGCAGCTGCGGGCCAGGAGTGTACATAGGGTGAGAAGTTTGTGAAGCCGTTTATGCTCAGCCTCCCATCCAAAAACAAACACATTATTCACCCCTATTTCAATCTCAATTTTAAATGTGATTCTAAACCAGTGTTGTAATTGCCCCCAGAACTGTCTAATCTGCGGGCAAAGGAAAAAATAATGCTGTAGTGAAGGGGATCCTTCACTACATTTAACACATGCATCAGGCTGCTCAGGTTTCCATTTCGACAATCTGTGAGGGGTGATGTAGTCTCTGTGTAACATCCTGAGCTGGGATTCTCTAAGTGGTATTGCTAGTGTAGCTGATCTAGCTGTTTCTATGCTATCTGTTATGTTTTGTATCGTCAATGTCGGGGCAGTGTCTAATTGTAAGTTAGTAAGGATCTGTGTCTGTATAATGGGTTCTTTACGCTTTATTAGTTGTTTATAGAAGTCTGAAATTGAGAAACAACCCAGTTGAAACATGGTCTGAGAGACAGCAAAGGGAGACCTATTCCAGAAGTCCGTGTTAGCGAGCATGAGGCTCGAGACATAGTGCCGCACCTGCAAATATGCATAAAAGTGCTTGTTGGGAATGGCGAATTTGGTTTTGAGTTCTTGGAAAGATCTAACCGTGTGCAACAATGGGTCTACCACATCACCCACTGTCCCGAGTCCCAGAGATTTCCAAATATGGAAAGGTTTATATTCATTCCCTGCCGGGAAATCTGGGTTGCCTACGAGTGGCAGAAACTTTAAGGGGGGGTGAAGAATTCCCATATGTTTATGGATTAATTGCCACGCTCTCAGGGGGTCCTTATATAGGACACTGGAAGCTATGGATTGTGGAATGTCCTTCAGTGGGGCATAAGGGAGATATGCTAGAGCGATGGGAGCCAGATGCGCTTCTTCTAATGGGGCCACACAAAAGTGGGAGGTGCCCAGTTGCCAATCAGTTACCAATCTGGCTAGGGTCGCCCAATTATAAAGCTTTAAGTTGGGGATTCCCAGACCTCCACTGAGAAAGGGGAGCTGAAGCTTCTCCAGAGCTACGCGGGGCTTCCTACCTTTCCAGATGAAGGCGGACATAGCTTTGTTCCACATGGCCAAGTCGCCCTTGGTCATAAGGAAGGGCAGCATCAACAAAGGGTATAATATTTTCGGTAGTAGGGTCATCTTGACCAGGCTGACCCTGCCCGATAAACCCAGTGGGAGAGTGTTCCAGCTATGGAGTTGTGTGGCTAAGCTCTTACATCTCTCAGAAATGTTGAGCGTATACATCTTGTGGGGGTCTTTATGAACCTTGATGCCAAGGTATGTGAGTGCCCCCGGCACCTCCACAAACGGGAAGGAGGAACCGGAATCGGGATGTTTGTTAAGCCATAGGATCTCCGATTTGGAGGTGTTGATTTTATATCCCGAGAAATTTCCGAACTCGGAGATAGTCTGCATTATACGCGGTATGTGTTTGGAGGGAGAGTCTACAAAGAGTAGCATATCGTCCGCATATAGGGCTATTTGAATCGGGTTATTTCCCAGTACAATGCCCGGAAAAGAGTCCCTCAGTTTGATGGCCAGAGGCTCAAGAGCCAGATTAAACAGAAGGGGCGACAGGGGACACCCCTGTCTAGTGCCTCGCTGCAGCTGGAAGTCTGAGGAGAAGAGACCATTAACCAGAACTCGAGCCATTGGGGCGTGGTACACTTTACGAATCATATCTAAAAAGGGGCCATTAAAGTTGAACCGCTGCATCGTATCTATCAGGTGGGGCCACTCCACACGGTCGAAGGCCTTCTCCGCATCAAGCGATAGCAGGAAGGCCTCCGCCGCAGTGGATCCCTCTCCCCTCTTGTTCAAGGACCAGTAGTGGTCAATGACATGAAGCACCTTGCGGAGATTAGTTACCGAGGATCGTTGAAACACGAAACCCGTCTGGTCTGGGTGAACCAATTGGGGGAGGGAGGTTTTTAATCTGTTGGCCATTATTTTCATAAAGAGTTTATAGTCCGTGTTGAGTAGGGAGATGGGGCGATACGATTCAGGAAGAGAGTGGTCTTTACCCGGCTTGGGAATCAGGGTGATGTGAGCAGAGGTGAAATCCCGAGAAGGCAATGCCTCCTCTTGAAAGAAGGCATTGAAGAGCTTGGTCAGTGAGGAGCCAATTTGTGGTAATAGGATTCTGTAGAAGTCGGCCGGAAGACCATCCGGTCCCGGCGCCTTCCCGACAGGGAGAGACTTCAAGGTAAACGAGACCTCCTCCAATGTGATGGGAGCATTCATAGCATCCATCTGGTCTTGAGTTAATTGAGGCAGTTTAAGATCTTGCCAGAAGTGATTTTTGGAGGCCGGGTCAGGGGAGTCCTGACACGTGTAAAGTCGTGTGAAATACTGAGTGAAGCAATCTGCAATTTCCTCGGGGGAAGTGTGTGTGCGCCCGTTATGTTTAAGTGCCGCAATGTTAGACCTTGAAAACTTTGGTTTAGTTAGTGCCGCCAGCATTTTACCTGGCCTATTACCAAATCTGTAATATTTACCAGCCATCTTTAGCAAGCCTGAGGCCGCCTGATGTCTCATGAACGCTTCCAATTCAGCCTTACTGGCCACGTATCTCTCATGCGTGTCAGAGGTACGGAGAGAGCAATGGGCTTGGTAGGCCCGGGACAGCGTTTTGTTAAGGTCCAGGTATCTGAGTTGCGTTTTGTGTTTAATTTTTGAGATGTATGAAATTATGGAGCCGGATAGAACCGATTTTGCTGTCTCCCAGAAAAGCTGGGCGTTATCTATATGTGCCCTGTTGTCGGTATAGTAGTCGGTCCAGGCCTGTTGTAGAAATTTGACAAAGGCCTCCGAGGAGGCTAGGTATGTAGGGAATCTGAGAGTATTCCTGTTTGCTCTTGGACCATGTGCGCCCAAGATCAATGCAACTGGTGCATGATCGGATAGGACAATATCATGTATAGTGCAGGTCTGAACCTGAGAAATCAGGGGCTTAGAGACCAAGAACAGGTCAATCCTTGATAAAGTGTGTTTGGCCTTGGCTAGGCAAGTGTAGTCCTTGCCCTCTGGATGGAGTAATCTCCAGACATCACACGTGTTAAGGTGTGTCTCCAGCATATCAAAAATCTTGGATTCATATCTCGCTTTGTAGTTTTTCTTAGGGTCTTTCACTAGATGAGTGCCCAGCCAGGCTCTATCCAGCATGTGTGAGGGGGAGATATTGAAGTCTCCGCCTATGATCAGTCTTGAATCCATATGCGGGCAAAGTCTTTGGGTTAAGTGCCTCCAAAAATACGTTGATCTATGATTAGGGGCATAAATGTTGCAAAATACATACTTGACATCATTGATGTCTGCCTGTAGGATCATAAATCTGCCATCATTATCTAGATATGTATGATTAACAGTCACCTGAAGTCGTTTGCCAAGTAAGATAGCTAGACCTCTACTGGCACTAGTGTGTGAATTATAGAGCACATGGCCCACCCAATCCCTCTGTAGTTTAGAATGTTCCTCATCTAACAGATGAGTTTCCTGTAATAGGGCTATATCCGCACCCAATCTCCTTAGGTGCGTAAGTATTGCCCGCCTCTTAACGGGGGAGTTGATACCTCCCACGTTCCAGGTCAGAATTTTAAGGGGCATAGGAGACTAACTTAGGGTAGCATGGAGGGTTGCTGAACCGGGACAAAGCCCAAGGAGGGGGAGGGGCGGGAAGACAAGGAGGGGATGGGAGGGTTGAGAAGAAGAGAGAGGGAGAGAGAGAGAGGGAGAGAAAGAGAGAGGAGGAGAGAAAAAAAAAAAAAAAAAAAAAAAAAAAAAAAAACCCCCAAAACAAAACGAAACAAAACAAAACCCACAATATCAACACCCGTGTAAACCCTCCTAGCAGAATGTATAAAGACAGACGGCTGAACCGCCAGCAATTTCTTAGGCTTGTAACATATATGCAAGGGCAACAGTCCAACAAATATTGAATTAGCTAGAGAAACGTTACAATTAGGAAACCTTTTTCTATTGCACCTGAAAAAGAGCAAGGTTAGTAAAAACAGTGCAAGTATCAAAGTGCTTGTGTGGTAAAGGCAGTGCAGGGTCACAGGGGACCACCAAACAAGCAACAGGTTGGTAAGCAAGGCGATATGTTTAAGTAGCCCTTTTCTAAAATACATGAAAACAAGCAATGGGAGGTTCCCCTGATTCCACTCACCCCCCCCCCATTCGTGTGCATGGGCAATACTTATATGAGCTGTTTCAGGAAACCTTGCACTAGAGTAAAACAATTTAAATATACTTGCAAATCCTTTTCGTGTATCATCAGGTGGGTTCGTGTCTGAAACATGAAGGTAACTAAACCTGTCAAAGAGAGCATAAACATTAACATATCCCCTCCCCCCTCCCCCCCCCACATGACAAACGGGCCAATTGACAGGATTATCGGCGATCATTATGTCAAACAGAGCAATTGTCACAAAGACCGCAGTCACTAGTTGGAATGAAAAGAGAAAAGTTAGGACAACACAAAAGTAGACAAATGCCCAGCCAACATTGCACATTATAAATTTCCATGTTTTAAACTTTCTAAACTCAGCTTTTTTATCTAAACAGATATGCTCCTTTAGGAGCCAGACCTCAGCTATTATCATGACCAAGGCTATGTACAGTGAGTAGGTGAATAACCTCTCCATTATTTAACACAGTTCAGTGTGAAAGTCTAGGGTCGTTCAGAACTCTTGTAGCTGGTCAAGCAGCCGGCTGACGGTCTTCAGTAGCCAAATAACTGCGTAGAGCTAGAGGGGAGTGGAAGTATTTTATGCCATGGGGCGTTTGAAGGCGCAGCTTGGCAGGGTAGAGTAAGGCCACTTGGCGACCCTGTTCGTGTAGTTGCGAGCACAAGGGAGCAAACTCCTTTCTTTGTTTTGTTACTTCAACAGAGAAGTCCTGGAACAACAATAGCTTGGAATGTTCAAAGATAACTTCTTTATGAGATCTGTAAGCCCTGAGGAGTTTAAGTTTTTCCTGAAAGTTTAAACATTTCAAAATGACCTGTCTGGGTTTCTGGTTAGCATGTTCAAGAGTCCTTTCAGGCCCTACTCTATGGGCTCTCTCCACATCGATAGGCAGGATATCAGGGGGTAGACCCAGCAATTTGGGGAATGTGAGGGCAGTAAACTCCAAGAGGTCTTTCCCTTTCACTGACTCAGGGACCCCTACAATGCGCAGATTATTGCGCCGACTTCTGTTCTCTAAGTCGTCAACCCTCTCACGCAGAATTTGATTTTGTTTTAGTAATTGCTTAAGTGATGCTTCAGAGGTGACCTGCCTATCTTCGACATCTGAAATGCGGTTCTCAGCTGCACTTATGCGGGAGGAGAACTGGCGGACCTCACTTGTGAGTGTGTCTACCCCAGATTGCAGGGAATCCATTTTTGGGAGAAAGAAAGATTTAAGTTCTTGCAGTAGGGATTTATGGTCCTGAGTAGGTGATGTTGGGCCCACCGTGTTTGTGTGAAATTCACTGTGCACTTCTACATTGTGCTTTTGTTGTTTTTTATCTGCTCTTGCCCTTTGACTCATGATGTCGTTAGTGGAAGGAGTTAGTCTCTGGAAATATTTATCCACTTTCATGTATCCTGACAAAGCGTCACTTGTCAGGAGTTAGTGCACAAGCGTTCAGATTTATAGTATGCTACCCGTTCTGAGTATGAGGACCTGTATAGATCAATCATGTGGGTATGAGGGCCCCAGGTGGATAAGAGTGGGCCCAGCCTACGGAAAGAAAGTTCCCAGGACAAGTTTTACAGACCTGCGTTCGTGGCCGAGGGGCCTTCAGACAGTTAATGTGCTGGGGGGTAGATAGGTGGCTGGAGTCTAAATAAGATAGAATAAGGCCTCCGGGTAAGTTAGGTAGATTAAGCAAGTGTTGCGCACAGCCACGTGGCAGGCCGCGACCTCTAAAGGCCTCCAATTGTGGCAAGTCACCCCCCGACTGTGTAGTAGTGTCTCAGTGTATAAAGCAGAGTGCTGTAACAGATTCAATGTTTCACACTAACCATAACAAGCAGGGTAGATGCGGATTTGCCGGGCGTATTTAGGCCTCGTGTAGCGTGTCTCCGTTTTTTGCTGCCAGTGGTTCTGTTGTCCAGTATCTCTCTCCGGAATAGCCCCGAGCTGAGGTGTCCTACTTGGAGGGTAAAAAAGCTGAGTCCGATCTTTCGGTATGTGCAGTGTGGAGGAGTGTGGCGCCTTGCCACTTCGTGTAACGGCTTTGCCGCTTGTTGCGTCCGGTGGAAAGGGCGGATGGAAAAGCCCTTCACAAAATACCTTTTGCTGGCGATAGCTAGTATTAGCTCTCCCAGAGTGAGGAGAAGTCGTGGGGTACTAGAACGGTCAGTTTTTAAGGGAAAAAGCAGAGTTTTAACTGGTGTTGGAGCGGAGCTCCTTCTGCATGCGACCGTCCTGTAGACCCGCCCACCGGAAGTCGCTCATGGTTATTCTTAAGTTCTTGAATTGACAAATATTGTGCCTTAGATAGGTTATCATTTTTATGTTGTCGATTGGGTTCAGTGGAGTTAAGTTTCCTTAATTCCTGTTCCACTGTCTTCTGGAACACCTCTATTGAACTGGATCTAGATTTAACAGGATAAAATTTAGATTTCAATTTCATTTTAGTTAAATCTTGTGTATCCCCAACTGCACAAGAGTGCAAATCTAAGTTATCTCTATCCAATGCAATGAGGTCTAAAATTGAACATTCCTCAGAAAAATCTAAACCACATCTAATGGGAGTTGGTTTATCTCTACTAGTTACACCTTGACCAGTATCCACAGCACCCAAAAAATGTTTCTTTAGAACAAGAGATCTGACAAATCTGTTCAGATCAACTACTGTGTCAAAAAGGTTAAAGTGTGTGGTAGGAGAAAAACCAAGACCCAAAGACAGGACCTCTAACTGTGTCCTAGATAAAACAAAGGATGAAAGATTAACGACATTTTTGTAATTCATGCATATTTTTGAAATTGTGTGGCTCTCCTCCTCTGTGGATACCGCCGTGGTCTGGGGTTCAGTGTCTCTGGATCCTGACTTCGGTTTCCTTCCACGCCCCCCTCTGCGTGTTTTTTTCTTGCAGTATGTTTCAACTGTCCTTTCTCGTTTTTTGACTGTGAAACACTTGAGGTGGAAGGAAAAGTATCCTCAATATTAAGTGCAAAAGATGGTGATGCCTCAGAAGCCAGAGAAGTGTCTACAGTTGTCTCAATATCTGAAGAGTCATAATCATATTCAGTGTCAGTCTCTGCAAATCTTACTCTTCTATAATCAGAGGCTCGACCTTTATATGAACTCTTATATCTCCTTCTTGTGTCTGTCACGGTCCATTTATACACTTTATTAAGTTCATAATCCTGTTTGTCTCTCATTATTTTTTGTTTTTTAAAATTCCAAAGGTTGTTTTTAAAATCAGTAATAACCTTATGTAATTTGGTGTCATATTTAACAAAATCTGGATTCTCACTCAAGGGGCGTAAATATGACTGCAACTTTGACTTTTCATTACTCAGTTCCTGACGTAATGTTTTTTTATATTCAATAAGCAGATCAATAAGTGCTAAAGAGCACTCTGTAAGCACTTTATTCCATTTATCTATGAAAGACTGATTTGTCACCTGGAAAGAGGGAAATTTTCTGATGCGTAGGCCGCGTGGTATACGTTGTGCCTTTTTATACATCTGGAAACTCTTTATATCCATTTCAATTCTAGTATCAGTCTTCAATAAAGTGTCCATTTTAAAGAATAAACTGTCCAGATTAGTATTAGCCTCTTGTTCCATAGTGTCAGTGTTAAATAGATCCTCACTGTCACTAACATCCTCAGCAAATTGCTGTAAAACAAATCCCCCTGCTGCCATGTCACAACACACTTAGCTCAAAAAATATATAACAACTGCTTATAATTCCGTTAGTAATTATATTCCACTTTAGGGTGTACTACGACTTAAAGCACTTGTAAATAATCATGTATCCAATATGGTGAATAAATGAATAACAGTTCAAATGAATGTTAGTGCCGCTTACCCGCTCCGATGATGGAATATCCAAATGTATGCAACAACCGGGAAGCGCTCAAACATTCAAACACTGGCTGTGAGTAAAGTCCCCGACGATCAGTGCACTTCACGTAGTCAGACACACCCCCGTGACGTAGTGGTGACGTATTCTCAGAATACTCAGCTGTCCTGGTGCGGAGAAAAGAGCGCTTCCATCCACGCTCAATTAATAGAACAACACCAACAATCAGCGCACCCAGTAAAGCTGAGAAAAGCAAACGATGGTAAGCAGTGGAATACCTGTTTATTGTTTAGCTCAAACAAATGCTCAATATGATAGGTAAATGTCCATACATTGCCAAAACAGGTAGAAAAGGCTTAAGTGGTAAGTGACAGGCAAAATAAGGCAGGAAAAAATAGGTCAGACGCGTTTCCTATGTCATAAGCATATTTTTCCTCAGTGACCATACTTAATACCCACAACACACTGCTTTATAAACCCTTTAGCCGGACACTCCCAATAAATGGCTGTCCAATCAAAAGCCAATCCGTTATAAAAGCAGTGTGCAGAGGGCAAAGTGAAGGGGGAAAAAGGAAAAGAAAAAAGGAGAAATTAAAAAAACAAAATATTTAATATACATTAACTGACCAAGTTAAACACGTAAGTAATCACATAAGTAAACTGACATCACAATGTACAAATTCAATTATACTTGACCAGTGAAAAAAATATTTAATTAGAAATATATCGAATATATGCAATAATGCTGTGGATGTAAAGAGACATTGTTTTAAAAAAACAATGCAAAAAGAGGAAAGAAATAATGACTTATTGATCTACATATAACTTCACATCCCATTCTGAATTTAACCCATCTGGCATTCTAGTATCCAACTGAAAAATCCAATAAACTTCTCTTTTACTGAGAGTTATACCTCTATTACCACCCCTTGGGTGCCTTGGAATCAGTTGGATCGCTTGGAATGTCAGCAGGGAGCTGTCAGAATTGTGATGTTGTTTGAAATGCAGGGAGATGGGAGTTGTGGACTCAGAATCTTCAATTGAACGTAAGTGCTCAAGAAAACGATCTTTAAGAGCACGTGTCGTTTGTCCTACATACTGCCTGAAACAGCCCCTGCAGGTCAAAAGATATATGACGTAGCAAGAGTTGCAAGTCATATGCTCCCGAATTTCAAAGTGTTTTTGATTCTTGGTAGATACAAAATTTGTACCAAAAGAAGCATAGGAGCAGGATTTACATTTTCTGCTCCCACACTTAAAGAATCCTGGCTTAATAGAAAGCCAATTTTTGTTAGACTGTGTCCGTGGCAGCATTGAGGGTGACAGTAAGTTGCCCAAAGTATGAGCTTTGCGTGATACAAAGCAAATACCTTGCTTAATGATGCCTGCCAGACTGTCGTCAGTAGCCAAAATTGGAAGAGCCTTACGTATAATGTTGCAAATTTGACCATATTCAACACTATAAGAAGTGATGAATTTTGGTTTATTAAATTTATCAACATCCTTGTTTCCACTAGACAAAAAGAGATCCTTTCTATCTAAAAGATCAACTTCACTCTTAATAGTATCAAGAGCTTGCCTTGAATACCCTCTATGGACCAATCTGTCAGTTAAATCATTACAATGTTTTGAGTAACTCTGATTAGTGGTACAGTTACGTTTTACCCTAATGTATTGACTTTTAGGGATAGATGAAAAGGTATGTCTAGGATGACATGATCTAGCATTTAAGATAGTGTTTCCAGCAGTCACTTTGCGAAACAATTCAATCTCTATACATGAACTTTCTCTATTGGGATGTAACTCAATATCCAAAAATGGAATTGAGGTTTTACTGTACTCCATGGTAAATTTGAGATTTAAAGAATTGTCTTGTAAATAGTTCAGAAACGGTTCAAGAAGGTTCCCCGGACCCTTCCAAATCAACAAAATATCGTCGATGTAGCGACCGTAAAATTGTATGTACTCTCTGTATGGGTTCCCATCTCCATAGACGTGGGACAGCTCCCACCAACCCAAGTAGAGGTTGGCATAGGAGGGGGCAAACTTAGCCCCCATTGCTGTCCCACGTCTCTGGAGATAGAATTCCCCCTCAAACATGAAAAAATTATGCGTTAGAAGGTAGTCCAGAGAAACCCTGATGAACCGCTTAACAGCATCATCATAGTCTGATGTGTCCAGAAAAAACTCAATTGCCAAACTTCCTTTGTCATGGGGTATACAGGGAAAAGGTATGTCTAGGATGACATGATCTAGCATTTAAGATAGTGTTTCCAGCAGTCACTTTGCGAAACAATTCAATCTCTATACATGAACTTTCTCTATTGGGATGTAACTCATCTCATGGTCACTGAGGAAAAATATGCTTATGACATAGGAAACGCGTCTGACCTATTTTTTCCTGCCTTATTTTGCCTGTCACTTACCACTTAAGCCTTTTCTACCTGTTTTGGCAATGTATGGACATTTACCTATCATATTGAGCATTTGTTTGAGCTAAACAATAAACAGGTATTCCACTGCTTACCATCGTTTGCTTTTCTCAGCTTTACTGGGTGCGCTGATTGTTGGTGTTGTTCTATTAATTGAGCGTGGATGGAAGCGCTCTTTTCTCCGCACCAGGACAGCTGAGTATTCTGAGAATACGTCACCACTACGTCACGGGGGTGTGTCTGACTACGTGAAGTGCACTGATCATCGGGGACTTTACTCACAGCCAGTGTTTGAATGTTTGAGCGCTTCCCGGTTGTTGCATACATTTGGATATTCCATCATCGGAGCGGGTAAGCGGCACTAACATTCATTTGAACTGTTATTCATTTATTCACCATATTGGATACATGATTATTTACAAGTGCTTTAAGTCGTAGTACACCCTGAAGTGGAATATAATTACTAACGGAATTATAAGCAGTTGTTATATATTTTTTGAGCTAAGTGTGTTGTGACATGGCAGCAGGGGGATTTGTTTTACAGCAATTTGCTGAGGATGTTAGTGACAGTGAGGATCTATTTAACACTGACACTATGGAACAAGAGGCTAATACTAATCTGGACAGTTTATTCTTTAAAATGGACACTTTATTGAAGACTGATACTAGAATTGAAATGGATATAAAGAGTTTCCAGATGTATAAAAAGGCACAACGTATACCACGCGGCCTACGCATCAGAAAATTTCCCTCTTTCCAGGTGACAAATCAGTCTTTCATAGATAAATGGAATAAAGTGCTTACAGAGTGCTCTTTAGCACTTATTGATCTGCTTATTGAATATAAAAAAACATTACGTCAGGAACTGAGTAATGAAAAGTCAAAGTTGCAGTCATATTTACGCCCCTTGAGTGAGAATCCAGATTTTGTTAAATATGACACCAAATTACATAAGGTTATTACTGATTTTAAAAACAACCTTTGGAATTTTAAAAAACAAAAATAATGAGAGACAAACAGGATTATGAACTTAATAAAGTGTATAAATGGACCGTGACAGACACAAGAAGGAGATATAAGAGTTCATATAAAGGTCGAGCCTCTGATTATAGAAGAGTAAGATTTGCAGAGACTGACACTGAATATGATTATGACTCTTCAGATATTGAGACAACTGTAGACACTTCTCTGGCTTCTGAGGCATCACCATCTTTTGCACTTAATATTGAGGATACTTTTCCTTCCACCTCAAGTGTTTCACAGTCAAAAAACGAGAAAGGACAGTTGAAACATACTGCAAGAAAAAAACACGCAGAGGGGGGCGTGGAAGGAAACCGAAGTCAGGATCCAGAGACACTGAACCCCAGACCACGGCGGTATCCACAGAGGAGGAGAGCCACACAATTTCAAAAATATGCATGAATTACAAAAATGTCGTTAATCTTTCATCCTTTGTTTTATCTAGGACACAGTTAGAGGTCCTGTCTTTGGGTCTTGGTTTTTCTCCTACCACACACTTTAACCTTTTTGACACAGTAGTTGATCTGAACAGATTTGTCAGATCTCTTGTTCTAAAGAAACATTTTTTGGGTGCTGTGGATACTGGTCAAGGTGTAACTAGTAGAGATAAACCAACTCCCATTAGATGTGGTTTAGATTTTTCTGAGGAATGTTCAATTTTAGACCTCATTGCATTGGATAGAGATAACTTAGATTTGCACTCTTGTGCAGTTGGGGATACACAAGATTTAACTAAAATGAAATTGAAATCTAAATTTTATCCTGTTAAATCTAGATCCAGTTCAATAGAGGTGTTCCAGAAGACAGTGGAACAGGAATTAAGGAAACTTAACTCCACTGAACCCAATCGACAACATAAAAATGATAACCTATCTAAGGCACAATATTTGTCAATTCAAGAACTTAAGAATAACCATGAGCTTGTCATACGTAACTCAGACAAAGGTGGTAAGGTGGTAGTTCTTGATCGACAGGACTATTTACAGGAGGCATTTAGACAGTTATTGGATGTCACAGTGTATGAGAAACTCAGGAACAATCCTGTGTTTGTGTACAAATCACAATTGAAAAGTATTTTAGAAAGTGCACTACATGATGGTGTCATCACACAGGCTAATTTCGACTTTCTCTACACTGAGCATCCAATTACAGCAATTTTTCACTACTTACCCAAACTTCACAAGCATGATACCAATCCACCTGGTAGACCCATCGTGGCTGGAATTGGCTCATTGAATGAGCCTCTTTCTGAGTTGATAGAAGGGTATTTACAACCCTTTGTTTTGGGTCTTATGAGTTACATTAGAGACACATCTGATGTTATTACACAGATAGAAAGTGTGGTTTGGCAAGAAGAATTTATTTTTGTGACCATTGATGTTGTCTCACTGTATACCTGTATACCCCATGACAAAGGAAGTTTGGCAATTGAGTTTTTTCTGGACACATCAGACTATGATGATGCTGTTAAGCGGTTCATCAGGGTTTCTCTGGACTACCTTCTAACGCATAATTTTTTCATGTTTGAGGGGGAATTCTATCTCCAGAGACGTGGGACAGCAATGGGGGCTAAGTTTGCCCCCTCCTATGCCAACCTCTACTTGGGTTGGTGGGAGCTGTCCCACGTCTATGGAGATGGGAACCCATACAGAGAGTACATACAATTTTACGGTCGCTACATCGACGATATTTTGTTGATTTGGAAGGGTCCGGGGAACCTTCTTGAACCGTTTCTGAACTATTTACAAGACAATTCTTTAAATCTCAAATTTACCATGGAGTACAGTAAAACCTCAATTCCATTTTTGGATATTGAGTTACATCCCAATAGAGAAAGTTCATGTATAGAGATTGAATTGTTTCGCAAAGTGACTGCTGGAAACACTATCTTAAATGCTAGATCATGTCATCCTAGACATACCTTTTCATCTATCCCTAAAAGTCAATACATTAGGGTAAAACGTAACTGTACCACTAATCAGAGTTACTCAAAACATTGTAATGATTTAACTGACAGATTGGTCCATAGAGGGTATTCAAGGCAAGCTCTTGATACTATTAAGAGTGAAGTTGATCTTTTAGATAGAAAGGATCTCTTTTTGTCTAGTGGAAACAAGGATGTGGATAAATTTAATAAACCAAAATTCATCACTTCTTATAGTGTTGAATATGGTCAAATTTGCAACATTATACGTAAGGCTCTTCCAATTTTGGCTACTGACGACAGTCTGGCAGGCATCATTAAGCAAGGTATTTGCTTTGTATCACGCAAAGCTCATACTTTGGGCAACTTACTGTCACCCTCAATGCTGCCACGGACACAGTCTAACAAAAATTGTCTTTCTATTAAGCCAGGATTCTTTAAGTGTGGGAGCAGAAAATGTAAATCCTGCTCCTATGCTTCTTTTGGTACAAATTTTGTATCTACCAAGAATCAAAAACACTTTGAAATTCGGGAGCATATGACTTGCAACTCTTGCTACGTCATATATCTTTTGACCTGCAGGGGCTGTTTCAGGCAGTATGTAGGACAAACGACCCGTGCTCTTAAAGATCGTTTTCTTGAGCACTTACGTTCAATTGAAGATTCTGAGTCCACAACTCCCATCTCCCTGCATTTCAAACAACATCACAATTCTGACAGCTCCCTGCTGACATTCCAAGCGATCCAACTGATTCCAAGGCACCCAAGGGGTGGTAATAGAGGTATAACTCTCAGTAAAAGAGAAGTTTATTGGATTTTTCAGTTGGATACTAGAATGCCAGATGGGTTAAATTCAGAATGGGATGTGAAGCTATATGTAGATCAATAAGTCATTATTTCTTTCCTCTTTTTGCATTGTTTTTTTAAAACAATGTCTCTTTACATCCACAGCATTATTGCATATATTCGATATATTTCTAATTAAATATTTTTTTCACTGGTCAAGTATAATTGAATTTGTACATTGTGATGTCAGTTTACTTATGTGATTACTTACGTGTTTAACTTGGTCAGTTAATGTATATTAAATATTTTGTTTTTTTAATTTCTCCTTTTTTCTTTTCCTTTTTCCCCCTTCACTTTGCCCTCTGCACACTGCTTTTGTAACGGATTGGCTTTTGATTGGACAGCCATTTATTGGGAGTGTCCGGCTAAAGGGTTTATAAAGCAGTGTGTTGTGGGTATTAAGTATGGTCACTGAGGAAAAATATGCTTATGACATAGGAAACGCATCTGACCTATTTTTTCCTGCCTTATTTTGCCTGTCACTTACCACTTAAGCCTTTTCTACCTGTTTTGGCAATGTATGGACATTTACCTATCATATTGAGCATTTGTTTGAGCTAAACAATAAACAGGTATTCCACTGCTTACCATCGTTTGCTTTTCTCAGCTTTACTGGGTGCGCTGATTGTTGGTGTTGTTATAGTTGATAAAGGAAGGCGTGTAAGTTGTGTCCCTTTCCAGAAAGAATCTAACTGCTCTTAGCACCATTTCATGGGGTATAGAGGAATATAGAGACACCACGTCCACCGTCAACCAACTAAACTGTGGTTCCCTAGTACATTCTTCAAAGTTTTGTAGTAAATGCTTGGTGTCTCTTAGATAACTGCTAAGATTTGAAACAAGTGGTTGTAATATACTAACCATTTGGAAAGGGGTTCACATAGTGATCCAATCCCTGATACTATAGGGCACCCCTTTACCTCGATTATCGATTTGTGGACTTTGGGGAGAATGTGAAAAATTGGAATTATGGGTTCTTGGACAGAAAGGTAGTCGTGAGTATCCCGATCGATATGTCCCTGTTCCAGGCCATCATCCAAAATGGACTTAATCTCCTTTGAAAAAATGGACGTAGGATCCCCTGGAAGGGTTCTATAATCTTCACGACCACCTAATTGTCTCAAAATTTCACTGGTATATGCTTCCCTACTCCAGACCACTACACTCCCTCCTTTGTCCACCATTTTAATTACTAGCTTGTCATTGTTTTTCAAAGACTCAATAGCTAATTTCTCCTCTTGTGAAAAGTTAGGATGTTTTTTTGCTGGTTTTCTAGCTAAATCTATAAGATCAAACTCTACTCTCTTTTGGAAAGCCAAAAGAAAGTCACCTCTTGATTGAACCGGATAAAATATAGATTTTGGTTTAAATCCATTGTGCCCATTTTTATCAGGCATCTGCAAGTCACTCTCTCTCTCTCTCTCTCTCTCTCTCTCTCTCTCTCTCTCAAGGCTCACTAGATTTTGTAGATCTTGCTGTTCTGAGAAGTCCAAATGGATCATATCTTGGCTAAAATTGATGTATCTCTGTGTGTTGTCACTGTTTTCCTCATTACCAGTTCGATTAGAGGTACTAAAGTGCTTCTTTAAAGTAAGGTTCCGAATTAACCTATTGACGTCCACCAATGTTTGAAATAGGTTGAATCTATTGGTAGGCACAAATCCTAAACCATAACCTAAAACTTTTAGTTCTATGTCACTTAGGCAGTAGTCTGTTAATTTTATCACATTGTTATTAAAAATGTCACTATTTACTGATATTTGGCCTGCTTTTTGTTCTGTCTCAGGTAGTATCAGGAGTTGTTCATCCTGCCTCTCATTGTTCCCCTTATTACGCCTCTTCCTTCCCCTCCACTTTATGGAGGGATTCATTGGGGTAGGCTGAAAAACCTTATCAAGGTCATTGTGATCTCTAATGTCTTGTGTCAAGATATTACTTTCTCTTACCACTGGACTCGGTAATTGTCTCACATTCTCTGTTACTATTAAAGTATCTGGCTCACTGTCACCAAATTTAACTGCCCTTTGTCCTGACTCCCTTGTATTTTTTAATATAGATTTAGGAATTGTACCAGTGTGACTATTACCCCGATCACTGTCTGAGATCTCATTGTCTGAATTACTGGTACCCCCTGATTCAGTACCTCCTGTGTTGGACTCTAATACTTAATTTCCCTGATTCGCTCCTTTTCCCTGATATCTACTCCTATTTCTATCCTGTGACCTGTATCTAGATGGTCTCTGCCAAATGTAAATGTAAATATATATATATATATATATATATATATATATATATATATATATATATATGTATATATATATATATATATATATATATATATATATATATATATATATATATATATACACACACACATACATATACATCTTTAGACATGTATATGTATGTATCTCTGTTAAAACACGTGAGACCTCATATCTTTGAGCCCTTATAACTTTTTTGAGCATTTTTTTTTTTAAATAATTTTTATTAGATGATGTTATTATGAGAGTAACTGTACTTTTTAATGTATTTTTTAAATGATAACTGTTAGCATGCCACTCGTAATCTGGCCCTAAATGTTTAATTATGTGTAGTGAAAAAACTTTGCAATATAATTTTATAGTTGCAATCAAATCTAAATTCGAGAAAAAGCCTTCATCAGTAGTATTGTGGTCACAATTTCACTGGATGGATGCTCATGCCTATTACACCCAGGTGCAAAATAAGATTAGGGCTATAATTTGGAGTTACTGGTAGTTACTGGTAGGGGCAATAGTTGGGTATAAGGAAACCATATGGCTATAGTTAAGGTTATAGTTAGAGAGTTAAGGCTTTGGGTAGGGCTACAGTTACAGAATAGATGTATGGCTATGGTTAGGGGTACAGTCAGGTATAGAGTTATGGCTATAGTTCGGGTTACAGTCAGGGATAGAGTTATGGCTATGGTTAGAGTTACAGTGTGGGATAGAATTATGGCTATGGTTAGGGTTACAGTTAGGGATAGAGTTAAGGCTTTGGGTAGGGCTACAGTTACAGAATAGATTTATGGCTATGGTTAGGGGTACAGTCAGGTATAGAGTTATGGCTATGGTTAGTGTCACAGTCAGGGATAGCTTTATGGTTAGAGTAACAGTTAGGGATAGAATTATGGTTATGGTTAGGGTTACAGTTACAAAATATAGTTATGGCTATGGTTAGGATACAGTTACACAATATAGAGTTATGACTTGGGTTAGAGTTACAGAATAGAGCTATGGCTTTGGCTAGGTTTACAGTTAAAGAATAGAGTTATGGCTTTGGTTAGGGTTACGGGATGCAGTTAGGAATATATTTATGGCTTTGGTCAGAGTTACAGTTACAGAAAAGAGTTATGGCTTTAGTTAGGGTTAAAGTTACAGAAATGATTTATGGCTTTGGTTAGGGTTACAATTAGCTATAATTTAACACTGGCTTAATTGTAACCATAACTTTATTTCTAAGTTTAGGCTTTATAGCTAGAGTTAGTATTATAGTTAGGGCAAGAGTTAACGTTAGTCCTGTGTAATTAAGCCATCTATGGCACCCAAGGGGTTAACAGAAATTTTCTACTCAACAAGAATTAATATTCATCTTTTCTTGCACAGGTAATCTTGTTGCACTTCGTGCCCATGGCAACATCACAGCTGCCGTATTTTGACTGTCATGGTAACATTCTTGAGGAGATTCTGCATAAAATGGTTTGTCTACACATTTTTTCCTAAGACATCAGCCTACCCCAAAATCAAGGCTAGCGGCGGATCTGCAGAAGGTGTGCAGCGATTTGGCAGGCTTACTTCATTCCAAGGTCAACCAGTCCAAAAGTAAATTTGTCATCACATCACAAAAAAAAGTTAATAAAACTCTAATCCTCTTCTCAGATCGTGGGCAGTAACAGATTAAAACAGCACAGCTTTGGAAAACCATCAAGTTACTGTGTGGCACAATCTTAAAACAACATTAATGTTACATTTATTTCAAAGTCTTTTGACCCTGGCTCAAGTCAGACAAATACAGACTGTTCTGGGGAATGTTAAGCCAAGTTCTTTGGTCATGTAAAGGATTCAGGTATTTGTATTAAGCTGTACTGCAGCAATTATTAAGGATATAGTCATGGCAGGAAAGTAAATGGGTTTTGCGCTGCTCTAGGCCCCTCCTATTCAGCTTCTGTTGTTTGTCCTGAACGGAATTTCTCACTAATTATCTCTCTATTGAATTTCTCAACGGCTCTCTGCACACTTACAACCTGAGTTAGGTACAAAGAAGTAATAATTGGCATAGCTAAAAGGAATATTTGTTTGCACAAGTTAACAAGACATAGTTATATCAGAATTTCTAATGCCCTTTATTACAGAAGCAGAGTATAATTCACCTTGTTTGACTCTCTCATAGTGGGCCAGTCCCATACTCCTTCTAGCACATTACAATATGTGCTAGATTGACTGATTGGAGTCATGTTCCATACCTACCTCAGAAAGTCCAGTTCCTGACCCCCGGACCACATCCAAACCATCCAGATCCAACAAAAAAAGTATCAAAACACAGCAGACCATTCAATCTCATCAAATCCACTGCAGGACACTTAAATCCACCACATCCAGTCCATGTTGACAAACTTGCTACATATAATTTATATATGATTTCTACTGTATATAGTACACTGTCCAACAAACCAACCTGTGTCTTCTTTATAAACAAAGATACTACAGCACAAACAAATTCCTGAACCTGTGCAATCATAGCCAAGCAGATCTGACTATATACACACAGCAGAACAGATCTCTTGCTGACTCCTCCATACACAAACAAGGCAAAACACATAAACTCTTTGGGGTCTATTTTTCAAGTTCCGAACGGAGCTTGATGCCCATGTGGCTAGCCAGAAACACAAGTTATGAAGCAGCGGTCTAAAGACCGCTGCTCTATAACCTGTCCACCTGCTCTGAGGCGGCAGACAGACATTGACGAAAATCAACCCGATCCAGTTGATTGACACCCCCTGCTGGCGGCCGATTGGCCGCGAATCTGCAGCGGGTGGCGTTGCACCAGCAGTTCACAAGAACATCAGGATGTATCAATGTGCGGCGGACATGGTTCGCTATAGCGGATCATGTCTGTTCGCACAATGATAAATGGACCGCTTTGCTCCATCATATACAGGCATAGAAAAGCATTCACGTTTCTAGCCTCTTAATAGACATATATATATATATATATATATATATATATATATATATGGGCTAGATTTATCAAGCCCTTTTCCCCACTTTGACTGCAAGTTCGCACAAGTGAACCTGCAGTCACGATTTATCAAGCAGAGGTCATTAAACCGCTGCTCCCCTACCCTGTTCTTCACCTCTTAGGTGGATAATTTCAATGTCCCCAGTCTCATCTGAACCGGGGAGATTGACAGCTCTTGCCCTGGCGTAATTGGCTGTGTGCAGGCAGGGGGAGGGGCTGCACATGAGCACAAAGGAGCGCTTGTGTGCAATGTTAAATGCGGGCAGCGGATTGCTGACCGCCAGTGGAGAGGTTGGGCAGACAGGAGCAAATATGTACACCCCTGTCAACCATTGATTGATAAATTGAGCTCTATATAGAGTAAAGAACTGCTCTAACTCTGAAAACTCTGAACAAAGGTCAACATATATTCCTACACATAACATAGATTACATCTTGGCCTCAAAAGACACATTCCAGGCTCTCTGTGGTCAAGTACAGCAGAACTGACACACCCCTGGCCTATCTGCACACAAGCAAAGCAGAACAGACACAGATCTAGCTTCTCTGTACACAAGCACAGCAGAACAGACACACCCCTCGTCTCTCTACACAAGCACAGCAGAACAGACACACCCCTGGCCTCTCTGTACACAAGCACAGCAGAACAGACACAACCCTGGCCTCTCTGTACACAAGCACAGCAGAACAGACACACCCCTGGCCTCTCTGTACAAAAGCACAGCAGAACAGACACACGCCTGGCCTCTCTGTACAAAAGCACAGCAGAACAGACACACGCCTGGCCTCTCTGTACAAAAGCACAGCAGAACAGACACAGATCTAGCTTCTCTGTACACAAGCACAGCAGAACAGACACACCCCTTGCCTCTCTGTACACAAGCACAGCAGAACAGACACACCCCTTGCCTCTCTGTACACAAGCACAGCAGAACAGACACACCCCTGGCCTCTCTGTACACAAGCACAGCAGAACAGACATACCCCTGGCCTCTCTGTACACAACCACAGCAGAACAGACACACATCTAGCCTCTCTGTACCAAAGCACAGCAGAACAGACACACATCTAGCCTCTCTGCACACAAGCCTAGCATAGCAGACACACTCTTGGCCTCTCTGTACACAAGCACAGCAGAAAAGACACACCGCTGGCCTCTCTGTACACAAGCACAGCAGAACAGACGCACCTCTAGCCTCTCTGTACCAAAGCACAGCAGAACAGACACACATCTAGCCTCTCTGCACACAAGCCTAGCATAGCAGACACACTCTTGGCCTCTCTGTACACAAGCACAGCAGAACAGACACACCGCTGGCCTCTCTGTACACAAGCACAGCAGAACAGACGCACCTCTAGCCTCTCTGTACCAAAGCACAGCAGAGCAGACACACTCTTGGCCTCTCTGTACACAAGCACAGCAAAACAGACACACCGCTGGCCTCTCTGTACACAAGCACAGCAGAACAGACACACATCTAGCCTCTCTGTACAAAAGCACAGCAGAACAGACACACATCTAGCCTCTCTGTACAAAAGCACAGCAGAACAGACACACATCTAGCCTCTCTGTACAAAAGCACAGCAGAACAGACACACATCTAGCCTCTCTGTACAAAAGCACAGCAGAACAGACACACATCTAGCCTCTCTGTACAAAAGCACAGCAGAACAGACACACATCTAGCCTCTCTGTACAAAAGCACAGCAGAACAGACACACATCTAGCCGATATTGTGGATCATGTCCGCTGCACATCGATAAATGCCGACAGCATACGCCGTCAGCATTTATCATTGCATGAAGCAATCAGGGAGGTGACAGCAAAGTAACTCAGAGCAGGCGGACAAGTTATGGAGCAGCTGTCTTTTCTCTCTGTACACAAGCACAGCAGAACACACACACCTCTAGCCTCTCTGTACACAAGCACAGCAGAACACACACACCTCTAGCCTCTCTGTACACAAGCACAGAAGAACAGACACACCTCTAGCCTCTCTGTACACAAGCACAGCAGAACACACACACCTCTAGCCTCTCTGTACACAAGCACAGCAGAACACACACCTCTAGCCTCTCTGTACACAAGCACAGCAGAACACACACACCTCTAGCCTCTCTGTACACAAGCACAGCAGAACACACACACCTCTAGACTCTCTGTACACAAGCACAGCAGAACACACACACCTCTAGCCTCTCTGTACACAAGCACAGCAGAACACACACACCTCTAGCCTCTCTGTACACAAGCACAGCAGAACACACACACCTCTAGCCTCTCTGTACACAAGCACAGCAGAACACACACACCTCTAGCCTCTCTGTACACAAGCACAGCAGAACACACACACCTCTAGCCTCTCTGTACACAAGCACAGCAGAACACACACACCTCTAGACTCTCTGTACACAAGCACAGCAGAACACACACACCTCTAGACTCTCTGTACACAAGCACAGCAGAACACACACACCTCTAGCCTCTCTGTACACAAGCACAGCAGAACACACACACCTCTAGACTCTCTGTACACAAGCACAGCAGAACACACACACCTCTAGCCTCTCTGTACACAAGCACAGCAGAACACACACACCTCTAGACTCTCTGTACACAAGCACAGCAGAGCACACACACCTCTAGACTCTCTGTACACAAGCACAGCAGAACACACACACCTCTAGACTCTCTGTACACAAGCACAGCAGAACACACACACCTCTAGCCTCTCTGTACACAAGCACAGCAGAACACACACACCTCTAGACTCTCTGTACACAAGCACAGCAGAACACACACACCTCTAGCCTCTCTGTACACAAGCACAGCAGAACACACACACCTCTAGCCTCTCTGTACACAAGCACAGCAGAGCAGAGCAGACACACCTCTAGCCTCTCTGTAAACAAGCACAGAAGAACAGACACGCCTCTAGCCTCTCTGTACACAAGCACAGCAGACAATCCAAAGTCCAGCACCCTTAAATGCTCAATGCACGCTGCAGGGTTCCTGCAAACCCCAAAATACAAACAGAGAATGCAGCAGCATAGGTATTTTACCAATTTTATTCTGGCACAGACAAAGTCCACAACGTTTCGGGTTTTACCCCTTAATCATGTGAATACATAATGGCACTTGAATCTGTCCTTATATACCTATACACAGGTGTAATCAAACAGTAATTAACAACTTGTTAGTAAATTTACAACTTCTCAATAATGTTACACCCTCTAGTGGTTATTTCATGTCATTACAACATTAAATTTACACATTTTCATTATCCTTCAACAAATGGTATAAAAAGAACAAAGTGCACAAAAAAATCACTTAAAAACAGATTAAAAATCATGGAAGGCAGATATTATCACGAATCACATCAAACTTAAAGGAGTACTATCCATTTAACAGAATCTAGCAAATCCTAAAAAGTTTCTTAATAAAAAAGTGTCCAATCTAGATCTCTATTCATCCCTTTTGGCAGCAAAGTCCCCAACTTAAAGATCCAAAAAGCCTCTCTTTTCTTTAATAATTTTTCCCTATTACCTCCTCTCCTAGGTCTATGCACTTGTTCTATGATCTGAAACCTAAGTTGAGAAATGTTATGTTTAGCCTTAATAAAATGATGGGCAACTGTAGCCTCTAAATCCCCCCTCCTGATACTAGATTTGTGTTTATTCATTCTTTCACGGGCTTTACGTGTCGTCTCACCCACATAAAGGAGCCCACATGGGCATTTAATCAAATAGATTATATATTCACTATTGCAAGTGCAAAAACAATTTATGTCAAATAAAGCACAGCAGAACAGACACACCTCTAGCCTCTCTGTACACAAGCACAGCAGAGCAGACACACCTCTAGCCTCTCTGTACACAAGCACAGCAGAGCAGACACACCTCTAGCCTCTCTGCACACAAGAACAGCAGAACAGACACACCCAAGACCACTCTGTACACACGCACAGCAGAACAGACACACCTCTAGCCTCTCTGTACACAAGCACAGCACAACAGACACACCTCTAGCCTCTCTGTACACAAGCACAGCACAACAGACACACTCTAGCCTCTCTGTACACAGGCACAGAAGAACAGGCACAACTCTAGCCTCTCTGTACATAAGCACAACAGAACAGACACACCCCTGGCCTCTTTGTGTACAAGCACAGCAGAACAGACACACCTCTAGCCTATTTGTACACAAGCACAGCAGAACAGACACACCTCTAGCCTCATGTGCACAAGCACAGCAGAACAGACACACCTCTAGCCTCATGTACACAAGCACAGCAGAACAGACACACCTCTAGCCTCATGTACACAAGCACAGCAGAACAGGCACAACTCTAGCCTCTCTGTACACAAGCACAGCAGAACAGACACACATCTAGCCTTTCTGTACACAAGTACAGCAGAAAAGATACACCTCTAGCCTCTCTGTACACAAGTGCAGGAAAACAGACACACCTCTAGCTTCTCTTTACACAAGCACAACAGAGCAAACACACCTCTAGACTCACTGCACACAAGCACAGCAGAACAGACACACCTCTAGCCTCTCTGTACACAAGTGCAGCAGAACAGATACACCTCTAGCCTCTATGTACATAAGCGCAGCAGAGCAGACACACCTAGCCTCTCTGTATACAAGTAAAGCAGACCAGACACACCTCTAGCCTCTCTGTACATAAGCACAACAGAGCAGACACACCTCTAGCCTCTCTGTATACAAACACAGCAGAGTAGACACACCTCTAGCCTCTCTGTATACAAACACAGCAGAGTAGACACACCTCTATCCTCTCTGTACATAAGCACAGCAGAGCAGACACACCTCTAGCCTCTCTGTATACAAACACAGCAGAGTAGACACACCTCTAGCCTCTCTGTACATAAGCACAGCAGAACAGACACACTCTTGGCCTCTCTGTATACAAGCACAATACAGTAGACACACCTCTAGCCTCTCTGTATACAAACACAGCAGAGTAGACACACCTCTAGCCTCTCTGTACATAAGCACAGCAGAACAGACACACTCTTGGCCTTTCTGTATACAAACACAGCAGAGTAGATACACCTCTAGCCTCTCTGTACATAAGCACAGCAGAACAGACACACTCTTGGCCTCTCTGTATACAAGCACAATACAGTAGACACACCTCCTAGCCTCTCTGTACACAAGCACAGCAGAGCACATACAAACACATACACACAAATACATACATACTGCTTCTCAACACACTAAAGAACAGACCTACTTCCTCCTGGTCTCTGGTTGGATAAACTTTAAATAAACTTACACATTCCTTTAGAAAAATGTATCAAATAATTTATCTATTTACGAAAATCCCCAAACTGACTTCTATTGAAAAGCAGGGATGTATGCTTAGGAGCCAGAACATTTCTGCAGCTCTATATGGCATCAGTTTTGCAAGACTCAATATCAATTTGCTAGAGCACTAGAGGGCAGCACTATAAGAATGTGATCCATTTACAAGAGCACTAGAGGGCAGCACTATAAGAATGTCATCCATTTACAAGAGCACTAGAGGGCAGCACTATAAGAATGTCATCCATTTACAAGAGCACTAGAGGGCAGCACTATAAGAATGTTACCATTTGCAAGAGCACTAGATGGCAGCACTATAAGAATGTTATCCATTTACAAGAGCACTAGATGGCAGCACTATAAGAATTTTATCCATCTGGAAGAGCACTAGAGGGCAGCACTATAAGAATGTTATCCATTTGCAAGAGCACTAGAGGGCAGCACTATAAGAATGTTATCCATTTACAAGAGCACTAGATGGCAGCACTATAAGAATGTTATCCATTTACAAGAGCACTAGATGGCAGCACTATAAGAATGTTATCCATTTACAAGAGCACTAGATGGCAGCACTATAAGAATGCTATCCATTTACAAGAGCACTAGAGGGCAGCACTATAAGAATGTTATCCATTTACAAGAGCACTAGAGGGCAGCACTATAAGAATGTTATCCATTTACAAGAGCACTAGAGGGCAGCACTATAAGAATGTCATCCATTTACAAGAGCACTAGAGGGCAGCACTATAAGAATGTTACCATTTGCAAGAGCACTAGATGGCAGCACTATAAGAATGTTATCCATTTGCAAGAGCACTAGATGGCAGCACTATAAGAATGTTATCCATTTGCAGGAGCACTAGAGGGCAGCACTATAAGAATGTTATCCATTTACAAGAGCACTAGAGGGCAGCACTATAAGAATGTTATCCATTTACAAGAGCACTAGAGGGCAGCACTATAAGAATGTTATCCATTTACAAGAGCACTAGATGGCAGCACTATAAGAATGCTATCCATTTACAAGAGCACTAGAGGGCAGCACTATAAGAATGTTATCCATTAACAAGAGCACTAGATGGCAGCACTATAAGAATGCTATCCATTTACAAGAGCACTAGATGGCAGCACTATAAGAATGTTATCCATTTACAAGAGCACTAGAGGGCAGCACTATTTCCTGCAATGTAGTGCTACAGATGCCTACCTAGGTATCACTTCAACACAGAATATCATGGGACCAAAGCAAATTTGATAATAGGAGTAAATGGGAAACCTTTTTTTAATGATATGCTCAGTCTGAATCAGAAAATAAATTGTTTTGCTTTTCATAACCCTTTAATGGTTGACTCCTATGAGAAATGGTTAACAGGAATGAAAGTGTGAGGGACACAGGCTGGAGAGGAGGCACGGAACTGTTTCTAGAAGTGTAACTATCCATCTACAAGACATGAACAGATGGTAGTCTTAGTGCTGGCCAGATGAAAACCTCAAAAGCTCACAGTTAAAAACTGCTGCATATTTTCCAGGTTTCCAGTTGCTAAATTATTGTTCCTGGTATTTATTTGGGAATTACTGTTGCCTAACAACTGGGCTGAGCATTTTACTTCCTGTCACAGGTCATCAGCGTAAAGTGTGCTCATAAATTACAGAGTTACAAAGAATCAGAGCGTACAGTAGCTCAGAGGCAGCAGAGAATAACCACAATGTTACAATATGGTATTGGGTTCTTAATGACACTTCCAGCTGTATAAATCAGGTGTAAATAGGTAGCATACTGAAAACACAAAATAGCTGCACATTAATCTATCTAGCTATCTGTCTTCTGTCTGTCTATCTCTCATTTGTCTATGTCTATCTCTCTTGTCTGTCTGTTTGTCTATCATCTGTGTGTCTATCTATCTTTAATCTGTCTATCTCTTCTCTGTCTATCTATCTATTTATCTATCTATCAGTCTGTCTGTCTGTCTCTCTATCATATGTGTCTCTATTTTTTATCTGTCTATCTATTTGTCTATCATCTGTGTGTCTGTCTCTTGTCTGTCTGTCTGTATATCTATCTATCTATCTATCTATCTATCTATCTATCTATCTATCTATCTGTATATCTATCTATCTATCTATCTATCTATCTCTTTACAAGCTAAAAGACCTATTTTATAAGGTTTAAAACATTATAGCATGTAAAATATATAATTATTACCAGTGTTTCAGGTGCTCACTCTGTCCCCTTCCTCATCCCTTTACGTAAAGAGCAGTTCCAAACCCACTCTACATGGGATATTATGTGCAGGTGCTAAAATATAATCTTTCCCTGCATCTTCCTCTAAGCCAGGGGTGCTCATCCTTAGTACTCCACAGGTTTTGGAACTAAATTTCCCATGATGCCGAGTCAGCTTGTTCCGCCAGTTTAAAGTGTCTTAACATCATGGTAAATGCATTCTGAGTATCATGGGAAATGTAGTTTCAAAACCTCTGGGGTACCACGGTCTCAGCACCCCTGCCCTAAGCCAAGTAATGTACACCCATTATTTCTAATGAGCCTTCTGGTACAGCTTCTCATTGGCCATGCCGGCAATTGCATAAGAGCTTAAAAAAAAAACATTCTGGCAAGGGGAAGCAGCATAATTCTTATATATTATTTTTTTTTAAATAGTTGTGCTGCACATTTATTTGAAAACAAAACAGTTTTAACATCTATTGTTATAAATATTTTTAAACTACTTTGTGGTGTGTTTAGATTTACCATCACTTTATGGTTTGTAAAATATTGATCTGTGGCCCCCATATGTTAGTAAATTAGCCATCACTGGTTTAAATAATTCTCTGATATCATTACATCCCAGGTAATTCATGTTATCCATGCATTTTAGATGCACTACTATGTAGAACATTTTGGGCTCGATTTATCAAGCTAGGGTAGACAGGGGCGCACATTTTCACCCCTGTCTGCCCCAGTTCACCTGTGGGGGGCAGCAATCCGCTGCCAGAATTTACCATTGCACGCAAGAGCTATTTAGCGCTCACGTGCAACACTGCCCCTTGCTCGAGCACAGCCAATCAATCGTGGGCAGGAGCTGTCAATCTCCCCAGTCTGACGAGACCGGGAGATTGGAGAAGAGGTTAGGAGCAGCGGTCTGATGACCGCTGCCGGTAAATACTGACTGCTGGTTCTCTTATGAGAACCTGCAGTTGTATGGGGGTGAACAGCTTGATAAATCAAAAATAAATGTTCAGAATGGTTATTTTACTCTGTAACTATATCAAGAAGAAGAGCTGTTAAATAAAATATACATATGCTCAACTAGATGAGGAAAAGGAATATTGTTTTAGTCATTTTAAATCAGCAGTCTGAACTTTCTTGGCCCAACCAACTTGCAATCAAACAAAATGTTAGCTAAAAAGCAAACCTTTCCAAACAGCCTATCTGCTGTTTCTAATATCCCTTAGGGGTGGCAATTTTATTGTAACAACAGGTTGCTGGCCTCTCTTAGCACTTACTTCTATATTTTAGTATTTAACCCTTTCACTGATGTTTTCTGCAACTCAGCAGAGATGAAGGTCACAAATAAATCACAAAGCACCTTACTGTATTTCAAGACGGAATGAGGTTTATGGGTTGGCGTTTATATTGGTTGTGTTTACACAAGACTCCACCTTTCCCCTCTGGCGTCTGGGGAATATTTAGTGTCAGAGCCTATCAGCCCTGGAACCAAATAGGAAGCAAGGTGTGAGAAAGGTTAAAAGGAAACTGCTAAGTCTGCAGCTACCTTGCCTTTCCTGTCATTTTCTCCCTCTGAGGCGCTGCTCTGTTATTTAACAGAAGTTTGCAGAGTTTTTTTTATTTTTTATTTTGCTAAAGTAATTTACAGGTCCAGCCTTGCCAAAGTACACAGGCGTCTACCACTCTGATGACTTCCTGCTCAAACACAGAGTGCGGGTGTGCAGCAAACTGTGTGCCAGGCCCTGAGCTCATTAGATGCCACACAGACCCCTAGCTCGTTCTACAGCCCTGGAAAATGCAAATATTAAAACTAATGTTGTGCTGACTAGCCCTGTAAAGAATAATGCAGGACAACTATTCACTGGGAGACACTCAAGTCAAAATAAACTTTTATGATTCAGAAAGATCAGCAGTTTTAAGACACTTTACAATTTATCTCCATTATAAAATGTTGCTGTTTTTTTTATTCTCACTTTCTGGGGAACAAGATCCTACTGAGAATGTGCACAAGCTCACAGGGTATGGGTCTGTGATTAGCTGATGTCTCTCACATGGTACGGGGGGGGGCAGAAAATGAGAGATATTTTTTTTACTATTTGTCTTTTAGTACAAATGGCTGACACAGTTATACCGACTCTCATCACTTTTCTCCCCAGCTACAGACTCCTTTTGTTCTCACATTTATAGGAGAGATGTTTATCCTTCCTCTGTTTCTCTCATCACCCTCTTTCTTCTGGTCTTGGGCTCCAATACAACGTATTTTATTTTCTCTCCATTTGTTCAGCAATCTACAGGATAGTGATATGTTCTGCTGTTCATCTTTCATATTTCTCTCTCACATTTGGTTATAAATTGCCAGTATCCAAGAGCAGCTTAAGATATTGGGGCCTATTTATCAAGCTCTGTATGGCTCAGGCTCGCTAGAAACACAAGTTATGAAGCAGCGGTCTAAAGACCCCTGCTCCATAACCTGTCCGCCTGCTCTGAGGCGGCGGACAGACATCGTCTAAAATCAACCTGATCCAATATGATCGGATTGATTGACACCCCCTACTGGCGGCCGATTGGCCGCAAATCTGCAGGGGGTGGAGTTGCACCTTCAGTTCACAAGAACTGCTGGTGCAATGATAAATGATGATAATGATAAATGCCGACATGATCCGCAATATCGCACAATAATAAATAGGACTCCCAACTCTTGTCTTTTCCATTCTAAACACAACCATGATCAGCAGTTTCACATAGGAGCATACTGATACTGTGCTGATGGAGTTATTTGTGTTTAAAAATACTATTGGCCAGAATATGTGTGCAAACCTTGTTAGATGCCATCTAGGTTCTATGCTCTCTTTATAATGGGCTCTTGCCAATGACACTGAGACTGCGCCCACATCCATCTTGTATTATAATTAGTAGTGGCATCACAGCAGATGTCCCTGGTGTGACCTGGGTTCTAAATGCATTTTGCTTGGGCCCTCTGACCCCCTCCCCCTACCAAGGAAAACCTTAAAGTGTAAGGAACGTGTATAGTGGTGTAGGAGGGTTGAGCAAGAGCACATCCCCTGGTTTGGACTAATGAAGTGAAAAGGATGATTCCAAGTCACAGAGAAGCAGCAGCAGTTGTGTGGGATATAGGTGTCTATTATGCTGATGAATTATACTATTAAGAGTCTGTGGTGCTTTGGAAAGGGTGCTTGCTACAATGTAAAGGGGCGGTGCTGCTGGTGAGGTGATCTCTTTTCCCCTCTAAGCCATAGGTATTAAAGTCACAAAGTATTTTCATGTAAGTTTAATTTCCTAGACCTTAAGCAGGCCTCCTTTGAATGGTTTCTAGTGTCTAGTCAAGTCACACTGAGTCACACTGAGAGGCAGAGATCACACTATTGATAATCATTTACACAGAAAAAATAGGGGCTTGTGAGGCCTGTGGACTCATAGGAAAATAGGGCTGGTCTCCTATATTTCCAGGGCTGCTTTTTATTTCCATTCCAACCCTAGCACAGCCTTGGCCCTGGAGTCCAGTGAGATCTTGTCATGCCCTGGGCCCTGACTATCTATCCATGCCACCTTGTATTCTGTCTAAATTATAGAATGCCAACATCATGAGGTATGTGCTCTAGTCACTAAAGGCCCGTTTTTCCTCCTGGAAGTCAGATCATTAAGTTGTTTTACATTCTAGCACTTTATAAATATTCCAATAGTTTCCCTAATCATTGTCAGTTCTACTGCCTAAGCCGCAACCTGTAACAGGTGGGTGAGAGGGGCAAATGCCCAGGGCCCTGCATTGTCAGGAGTATGAGAAGGTGCAATGTACATCCTGTATTTAGTTTATGAAGAAGTGTTTATGGTATCAAGAGGTGTGATTTCCAGGTAATTCTGAATGTAAGCCTACAGGTGAGCCATACAGGGCCCGGGGCATACAGGGGGGATAAGGGTGCTGGGCTGGAGGGCCCCACAAATCTAAGATAAATAAAGACTTATGAGAACAAGTTGAATAAAGGACAAATAATTCCACTGAGATTTTTTTTTTTAATTTGTTATATATGAAGCAAACTCTTTTGCAAAATGTAGGTGTCTTTCATCAGTAGACAACTGTAGATACAGAAATATTTCTAAGGAGTCTCCTTGCTCTGAGAATCCCTCACTACATACATTTGTAGAGGAATCTAAATAACCTATGGAGTAGTTAGATTAATCACAGATGGTGCTAAAAAAAGACTATTGGAAAATTGCCTCCTGTGGTGTTCAAGTGGATTCCAGAAAAAAGGTTTTGATAAGCGAGGCAGGAGGTCATGGGCTGGAGATTGTGCAAATGATTAGAAAAGGTTTATACTAGAATAGCATGATATGTTCCTGATTATTCTGTAATATTCCTGATTAAACTGTCTTTGTTGTACTTCATTTCATATCATTTTTGGCACTCTTTTTAAACAGTGTAATATTACTGTTTGTCTAGTTTAGAATTTAACACGTAGTCACTTGCACAGTTTTCCCCACGTGGTTTTACTTGTAGGCTAAAGCTAAAATTTTTGGCTTCAAATGTGTAAGATAAATATTGAATTGGAGCTTTTACAATAATTAGCTGCTTTCTTAGTGTAAAGTCACTGAGTAGAGATGATCGGAAATAACTTATTTGTAATTGTCCACAACACATATTTATTTATTCTTTACATTTATAATTTGCATGGCCCAATTTATATATTTCCCTTTATAATTTGCCTTAAAAAATACTTCTGTGATTTTTACAAGAAAGAAATATAGTTGGTGTTTAACAAAGTAATAAGCTCTTGAACTTTTTCCAGCTAAGGAGAAAAGCTGTTTTCTTTCAACATGTGCAAGCAACTTATGTACCAAGCCAATATCTTCAAAAATGAGAAATCTCATGGTCTAGAGAAGGTATTAAATTGATGTATCCAGTTTGTTCACCAAAAATAAACTATTTAAATGATTTATTGTCTAATGCTGCTGGTTCTAACAGATGATTAATAATTATAATAAAATATTACCAACCCATCTATAATCATTTAGAACTAAATGTGTTAATGCCTCTCGAGGATTTCAGGAAGGAATTTCCAAGAGCATTAGGGACTGGGTTTCTCATATTACCATTGTTATTAATAATTCATGTTTTTAGAGGATATATCTTGCTTACTTATACATTGATATGATATGTACGTATCTTAGTGTATATTAAGGCTTTTATATAGCAAAACTAGAAAGGCAAAGTTGACCCCTGATGCTAGTCAGAGGCATAGTAGGAAGGGGCCTTTGACCTCATGGAGGAAGTGAGGCTAGGTCAGACCTCCCAACTGTCCCTATTTAAGAGGAACATTCCCTGATTCTGAGCTCTGTCCATCTGAGACAGCCATATGTCCTTCTTTACAGAATTTCCCTTAGCCCCACCCATAGAACACCCATAAACACTCACAAACTTCCCTGTCACTTCCACAGACCACCCAGAAACATCCAATCCCGCCCACTAGCAACCTATAAACCCTCCCAACATGGCTCCATCCATAAAATGATGAAGGGCATCTATTAACCTCCTGTGTCCCTCATTCTCAGCCACAAATTTTGGGAGGTATAGGCTAGGTAAGAGGGTGTGAGTGGACCCAGGAGCTGTGGGTAGAAGTTAGGCAGACCAGTTTTGTGTAGGGCAATTTTATTATCTCCCTCCCACCCTCCCCTAGATAAATGCTGTTTTATCTGGCTGTGGGATTGTTCTTTGTCACAGTGTAACAGGGGGTGCTAGTCCCTTGTTGGTGAAGTCAGTTTGACATGGCCAGGGTCATATCTTATCTTCCTCCCTGTGGCGTGGGAGAGCAAATTAGGTAGCTCCTGGGGCAAGGGGTTGTCTGGAACTCAGAGACAAAAGTAAAAGGGTTTGATGGACTTAACAGTTATTGTTATGTCCAGAGGTTAAGAGCTATGGTCAAGTCAGGTACAGAGTGTAATAAACTGGACTTGCACCACTCGGCTGTATAATGGTGCTATTATATTTGCGCTATAAATTATGGAATTTATAAGGTTTTATATTTAAAGTTTTATATATTTAATAAACATGCTGCGTGCAACTTGTAATCTAGCCTATAGTGAGCCAGAAACAAGAGGCATATGTGAGTAGCCACCAATCTGAGTCTACCTAATTATGCTTTACAACAAAGGATACTAACGGCTAGATTTAGAGTTTTGTCAGTAAGGACCCGCGTAGCTAACGCCGGCTTTTTTCTGGCCGCACCATAAAAATAACTCTGGTATTGAGAGTTCACATAAAGGCTGCGTTAGGCTCCAAAAAAGGAGCGTAGAGCATATTTAACGCAGCTTCAACTCTCGATACCAGAGTTGCTTACGGACGCGGCCAGCCTCAAAAACGTGCTCGTGCACGATTCCCTCATAGGAAACAATGGGGCTGTTTGAGCTGAAATAAAACCTAACACCTGCAAAAAAGCCGCGTTCAGCTCCTAACGCAGCCCCATTGTTTGCTATGCGGTAACCCTTCCTACGTCTGCACTTAACACTCTAACATGTACCCCGAGTCTAAACACCCCTAACCTTACACTTATTAACCCCTATTCTGCCGCCCCCGCTATCGCTGACCCCTGCATATTATTATTAACCCCTAATCTGCCGCTCCGTAAACCGCCGCTACTTACATTATCCTTATGTACCCCTAATCTGCTGCCCCTAACACCGCCGACCCCTATATTATATTTATTAACCCCTAATCTGCCCCTCACAACGTCGCCTACACTTATTAACCCCTAATCTGCCGAGTGGACCGCACCGCTATCATAATAAAGTTATTAACCCCTAATCCGCCTCACTAACCCTATAATAAATAGTATTAACCCCTAATCTGCCCTCCCTAACATCGCCGACACCTAACTTCAATTATTAACCCCTAATCTGCCGACCGGAGCTCACCGCTATTCTAATAAATGTATTAACCCCTAAAGCTAAGTCTAACCCTAACACTAACACCCCCCTAACTTAAATATAATTTAAATCTAACGAAATTAATTAACTCTTATTAAATAAATTATTCCTATTTAAAGCTAAATACTTACCTGTAAAATAAATCCTAATATAGCTACAATATAAATTATAATTATATTATAGCTATTTTAGGATTAATATTTATTTTACAGGTAACTTTGTATTTATTTTAACCATGTACAATAGCTATTAAATAGTTAAGAACTATTTAATAGCTAAAATAGTTAAAATAATTACAAATTTACCTGTAAAAGAAATCCTAACCTAAGTTACAATTAAACCTAACACTATACTATCATTAAATTAATTAAATAAAATAGCTACAATTATCTACAATTAAACCTAACACTACACTATCAATACATTAATTAATTAAATACAATACCTACAAATAACTACAATGAAATAAACTAACTAAAGTACAAAAAATAAAAAAGAAATAAGTTACAAAAAATAAAAAAATAATTACAAACATAAGAAAAATATTACAACAATTTTAAACTAATTACACCTACTCTAAGCCCCCTAATAAAATAACAAAGACCCCCAAAATAAAAAATGCCCTACCCTATTCTAAATTACTAAAGTTCAAAGCTTTTTTACCTTACCAGCCCTGAACAGGGCCCTTTGCGGGGCATGCCCCAAGAAGTTCAGCTCTTTTGCCTGTAAAAAAAAACACATACAATACCCCCCCCCAACATTACAACCCACCACCCACATACCCCTAATCTAACCCAAACCCCCCTTAAATAAACCTAACACTAAGCCCCTGAAGATCATCCTACCTTGTCTTCACCTCACCAGGTATCACCGATCGGTCCTGGCTCCAAAATCTTCATCCAACCCAAGCGGGGGCTGGCGATCCATCATCCGGTGGCTGAAGAGGTCCAGAAGAGGCTCCAAAGTCTTCATCCTATCCGGGAAGAAGAGTAGATCCGGACCGGCAACCATCATCTTCCAAGCGGCATCTTCTATCTTCATCCGATGAGGACCGTCTCCATCCTGAAGACCTGCACCGTGGCCCATCTTCATCCAGCGACGTCCAACTGAAGAATGACGGTTCCTTTAAGGGACGTCATCCAAGATGGTGTCCCACGAATTCCGATTGGCTAATAGGATTCTATCAGCCAATCGGAATTAAGGTAGGAATATTCTGATTGGCTGATGGAATCAGCCAATCAGAATCAAGATCAATCCGATTGGCTGATCCAATCAGCCAATCAGATTGAGCTTGCATTCTATTGGCTGATCGGAACAAATTAAATTAGATGGAATCAGCCAATCAGAATCTATTGGCTGATCGGAACAAATTAAATTAGATGGAATCAGCCAATCAGAATCAAGATCAATCCGATTGGCTGATCCAATCAGCCAATCAGATTGAGCTTGCATTCTACTGGCTGATCGGAACAGCCAATAGAATGCGAGCTCAATCTGATTGGCTGATTGGATCAGCCAATCGGATTGAACTTGATTCTGATTGGCTGATTCCATCAGCCAATCAGAATATTCCTACCTTAATTCCGATTGGCTGATAGAATCCTATCAGCCAATCGGAATTCAAGGGACGCCATCTTGGATGACGTCCCTTAAAGGAACCGTCATTCTTCAGTTGGACGTCGCCGGATGAAGATGGGTCCGCGGTGGAGGTCTTCAGGATGGAGCCGGTCCTCATCGGATGAAGATAGAAGATGCCGCTTGGAAGATGATGGTTGCCGGTCCGGATCTACTCTTCTTCCCGGATAGGATGAAGACTTTGGAGCCTCTTCTGGACCTCTTCAGCCACCGGATGATGGATCGCCAGCCCCCGCTTGGGTTGGATGAAGATTTTGGAGCCAGGACCGATCGGTGATACCCGGTGAGGTGAAGACAAGGTAGGATGATCTTCAGGGGCTTAGTGTTAAGTTTATTTAAGGGGGGTTTTGGTTAGATTAGGGGTATGTGGGTGGTGGGTTGTAATGTTGGGGGGGGTATTGTATGTTTTTTTTTTACAGGCAAAAGAGCTGAACTTCTTGGGGCATGCCCCGCAAAGGGCCCTGTTCAGGGCTGGTAAGGTAAAAGAGCTTTGAACTTTAGTAATTTAGAATAGGTTAGGACATTTTTTATTTTGGGGGTCTTTGTTATTTTATTAGGGGGCTTAGAGTAGGTGTAATTAGTTTAAAATTGTTGTAATATTTTTCTTATGTTTGTAATTATTTTTTTATTTTTTGTAACTTAGTTCTTTTTTATTTTTGTACTTTAGTTAGTTTATTTCATTGTAGTTATTTGTAGGTATTGTATTTAATTAATGTATTGATAGTGTAGTGTTAGGTTTAATTGTAGGTAATTGTAGGTATTTTATTTAATTAATTTAATGATAGTATAGTGTTAGGTTTAATTGTAACTTAGGTTAGGATTTATTTTACAGGTAATTTTGTAATTATTTTAACTATTTTAGCTATTAAATAGTTCTTAACTATTTAATAGCTATTGTACCTGGTTAAAATAAATACAAAGTTACCTGTAAAATAAATATTAATCCTAAAATAGCTATAATATAATTATAATTTATATTGTAGCTATATTAGGATTTATTTTACAGGTAAGTATTTAGCTTTAAATAGGAATAATTTATTTAATAAGAGTTAATTAATTTCGTTAGATTTAAATTATATTTAAGTTAGGGGGGTGTTAGTGTTAGGGTTAGACTTAGCTTTAGGGGTTAATACATTTATTAGAATAGCGGTGAGCTCCGGTCGTCAGATTAGGGGTTAATAATTGAAGTTAGGTGTCAGCGATGTTAGGGAGGGCAGATTAGGGGTTAATACTATTTATTATAGGGTTAGTGAGGCGGATTAGGGGTTAATAACTTTATTATGATAGCGGTGCGGTCCGCTCGGCAGATTAGGGGTTAATAAGTGTAGGCAGGTGGAGGTGAAGTTGAGGGGGGCAGATTAGGGGTTAATAAATATAATATAGGGGTCGGCGGTGTTAGGGGCAGCAGATTAGGGGTACATAAGTATAACGTAGGTGGCGGTCGGCAGATTAGGGGTTAAAAAAATTTAATCGAGTGGCGGCGATGTAGGGGGGCCTCGGTTTAGGGGTACATAGGTAGTTTATGGGTGTTAGTGTACTTTAGAGTACAGTAGTTAAGAGCTTTATGAACCGGCGTTTGCCCAGAAAGCTCTTAACTACTGACTTTTTTCTGCGGCTGGAGTTTTGTCGTTAGAATTCTAACGCTCACTTCAGACACGACTCTAAATACCGGAGTTAGAAAAATCCCATTGAAAAGATAGGATACGCAATTGACGTAAGGGGATCTGCGGTATGGAAAAGTCGCGGCTGAAAAGTGAGCGTTAGACCCTTTTTTGAGTGACTCCAAATACCGGAGGTAGCATAAAACCAGCGTTAGGAGCCTCTAACGCTGGTTTTCACGGCTACCGCCAAACTCTAAATCGAGGCCTATGAGAGCTATGTAAATTTAATAATAAATGTAAATTGAAAAGTCTTATGCTTTATCTCAACCATGAAAGTTCACTTACACGTCCCTTTAAACTTACACTTCAGAGGAAACATGATCAGGCTTGATGGGATTTAGCCTATTATCTGCCATTAGAATCTATGTATATTTGCTTCTAGTTTCTCCTTTATCCAAAACATATGCTCAGTTCCATTGCCTGCTGTATCAGTATTTGGTAGAGAGCTGTAATACATGTCTGAGCAGTAATCTACTTTACAGGCAACTTAAACCCAAATTGTCATTATTATTTATTTGTATAATGCCACAAAATTCTCTAGTACTGGGTACAAAGGTAGGGGTATACAATGACAAAGATTTGTGGTAAGATAAAAATACATAGCAAACTACACAATACTAGTGCAGGAAGAGGAGGGCCCTACAAGGGCCGGACTGCAAATAAAAAGCAGCCCTGGAAAAAATGAAAGACCAGCCCTATATTCCATTGAGATATATATCTATATACACACACAATACTATACATAAAAACAGAATTTATGCTTACCTGATAAATTACTTTCTCCAACGGTGTGTCCGGTCCACGACGTCATCCTTACTTGTGGGAATATCTCTTCCCCAACAGGAAATGGCAAAGAGTCCCAGCAAAGCTGGCCATATAGTCCCTCCTAGGCTCCGCCCACCCCAGTCATTCGACCGACGGACAGGAGGAAAAAATAGGAGAAACCATATGGTGTCGTGGTGACTGTAGTTAGAGAAAATAATTAATCAGACCTGATTAAAAAACCAGGGCGGGCTGTGGACCGGACACACCGTTGGAGAAAGTAATTTATCAGGTAAGCATAAATTCTGTTTTCTCCAACATTGGTGTGTCCGGTCCACGGCGTCATCCTTACTTGTGGGAACCAATACCAAAGCTTTAGGACACGGATGAAGGGAGGGAGCAAATCAGGTCACCTAAACGGAAGGCACCACGGCTTGCAAAACCTTTCTCCCAAAAATAGCCTCCGAAGAAGCAAAAGTATCAAATTTGTAAAATTTGGCAAAAGTGTGCAGTGAAGACCAAGTCGCTGCCTTACATATCTGATCAACAGAAGCCTCGTTCTTGAAGGCCCATGTGGAAGCTACAGCCCTAGTGGAGTGAGCTGTGATTCTTTCAGGAGGCTGCCGTCCGGCAGTCTCATAAGCCAATCGGATGATGCTTTTAAGCCAAAAAGAAAGAGAGGTAGAAGTTGCTTTTTGACCTCTCCTTTTACCAGAATACACGACAAACAGAGAAGAAGTTTGTCTGAAGTCTTTCGTAGCTTCTAAGTAGAATTTTAGAGCACGAACTACATCTAAATTGTGTAGCAAACGTTCCTTCTTTGAAACTGGATTCGGACACAAAGAAGGTACAACTATCTCCTGATTAATATTTTTGTTGGAAACAACCTTTGGTAGAAAACCAGGCTTAGTACGCAAAACAACCTTATCTGAATGGAACACCAGATAGGGTGGAGTACATTGTAGAGCAGATAACTCAGAAACTCTTCTAGCAGAAGAAATAGCAACCAAAAACAAAACTTTCCAAGATAACAACTTAATATCTACGGAATGTAAAGGTTCAAACGGAACCCCTTGAAGAACTGAAAGAACTAGATTTAAACTCCAGGGAGGAGTCAAAGGTCTGTAAACAGGCTTGATCCGAACCAAAGCCTGAACAAATGCTTGAACATCTGGCACAACTGCCAGTCGTTTGTGCAGTAGGACAGATAAAGCAGAAATCTGTCCCTTTAGAGAACTTGCAGATAATCCTTTATCCAAACCTTCTTGTAGAAAGGAAGAATCCTAGGAATCTTTATCTTATTCCATGGGAATCCCTTGGATTCACACCAGCAGATATATCTTTTCCATATTTTATGGTAAATCTTTCTAGTTACCGGTTTTCTGGCTTGAACCAGTCACGGAATCTGAAAACCCACGCTTTGATAGAATCAAGCGTTCAATCTCCAAGCCGTCAGCTGGAGGGAGACCAGATTTGGATGTTCGAATGGACCCTGAACAAGAAGGTCCTGTCTCAAAGGTAGCTTCCATGGTGGAACCGATGACATATTCACCAGGTCTGCATACCAAGTCCTGCGTGGCCACGCAGGAGCTATCAAGATCACCGAGGCCCTCTCCTGTTTGATCCTGGCTACCAGCCTGGGAATGAGAGGAAACGGTGGAAACACATAAGCTAGGTTGAAGGTCCAAGGCGCTACTAGTGCATCCACTAGAGTCGCCTTGGGATCCCTGGATCTGGACCCGTAGCAAGGAACCTTGAAGTTCTGACGGGACGCCATCAGATCCATATCTGCCCCATAGTTGCGTCAATTGGGCAAAGATCTCCGGGTGGAGTTCCCACTCCCCCGGATGGAATGTCTGACGACTCAAAAAATCCACTTCCCAGTTTTCCACACCTGGAATGTGGATCGCAGATAGGTGGCAGGAGTGATTCTCCGCCCATTGTATGATTTTGGTCACTTCTTTCATCGCCAGGGAACTCCTTGTTCCCCCCTGATGATTGAGATACGCAACAGTCGTCATGTTGTCTGATTGGAATCTTATGAATCTGGCCTTTGCTAGCTGAGGTCAAGCCCTGAGAGCATTGAATATCGCTCTTAGTTCCAGAATGTTTATCGGGAGAAGAGACTCTTCCCGAGACCACAGTCCCTGAGCTTTCAGGGATTCCCAGACCGCGCCCCAGCCCAATAGGCTGGCGTCGGTCGTGACGATGACCCACTCTGGACTGCGGAAGCTCATTCCCTGGGATAGGTGATCCTGGGTTAGCCACCAACGGAGTGAGTCTCTGGTCTTCTGATCTACTTGAATCACTGGAGACAAGTCTGTATAGTCCCCATTCCACTGTTTCAGCATGCACAGTTGTAATGGTCTTAGATGAATTCGCGCAAAAGGAACTATGTCCATTGCTGCAACCATCAATCCTACTACTTCCATGCACTGAGCTACGGAAGGACGAGGAATAGAATGAAGAACTTGACAAGCGTTTAGAAGTTTTGACTTTCTGACTTCTGTCAAGAAAATCCTCATTTCTAAGGAATCTATTATTGTTCCCAAGAAGGGAACTCTTGTCGACGGAGACAGGGAACTTTTTTCTATGTTCACCTTCCATCCGTGAGATCTGAGAAAGGCCAGAACGATGTCTGAGTGAGCCTTTGCCTTTGAAAGAGACGACGCTTGTACTAGAATGTCGTCCAAGTACGGTACTACTGCAATGCCCCTTGGTCTTAGAACCGCTAGAAGGGATCCGAGTACCTTTGTGAAAATCCTTGGAGCAGTGGCTAACCCGAATGGGAGGGCCACAAACTGGTAATGTTTGTCCAGAAAGGCGAACCTTAGGAACTGATGATGTTCTTTGTGGATAGGGATATGTATATACGCATCCTTTAGATCCACGGTAGTCATAAATTGACCTTCCTGAATTGTGGGTAGAATCGTTCGAATGGTTTCCATCTTGAACGATGGTACTCTGAGAAATTTGTTTAGGATCTTTAAATCCAGGATTGGTCTGAAAGTTCCCTCTTTTTTGGGAACTACAAACAAATTTGAGTTAAAACCCATTCCTTGTTCCGCCGTTGGAACTGGGTGTATCACTCCCATCTTTAACAGGTCTTCTACACAATGTAAGAATGCCTGTCTCTTTATTTGGTTTGAGGATAAGTGAGACATGTGGAACCTTCCCCTTGGGGGTAGTTCCTTGAATTCCAGAAGATAACCCTGAGAAACTATTTCTAGCGTCCAGGGATCCTGAACATCTCTTGCCCAAGCCTGAGCAAAGAGAGAGAGTCTGCCCCCCACTAGATCCGGTCCCGGATCGGGGGCTACTCCTTCATGCTGTTTTGTTAGCAGCGGCAGGCTTCTTGGCCTGCTTACCCTTGTTCCAGCCTTGCATCGGTTTCCAGGCTGGTTTGGTCTGTGAGGTATTACCCTCTTGCTTAGAGGATGCAGAATTAGAGCCCGGTCCGTTCCTGAAATTACGAAAGGAATGAAAATTAGACTTATTCTTGGCTTTGAAAGGCCTATCTTGTGGGAGGGCGTGGCCCTTTCCCCCAGTGATGTCTGAGATAATCTCTTTCAATTCTGGCCTAAAGAGAGTTTTACCCTTGAAGGGGATATTAAGCAATTTTGTCTTGGATGATACATCCGCTGACCAAGACTTTAGCCAAAGCGCTCTGCGCGCCACAATTGCAAACCCTGAATTTTTCGCCGCTAATCTAGCTATTTGCAAAGCGGCATCTAAAATAAAAGAGTTAGCCAACTCTGTCCATAACCTCCTCATATGGAGTCTCTCTACTGAGCGACTTTTCTAGTTCCTCGAACCAGAACCACGCTGCTGTAGTGACAGGAACAATGCACGAAATGGGTTGAAGAAGGTAACCTTGCTGTACAAAAATCTTTTTAAGCAAACCCTCCAATTTTTTATCCATAGGATCTTTGAAAGCACAATTATCCTCGATAGGAATAGTAGTGCGCTTGTTTAGAGTAGAAACTGCCCCCTCGACCTTAGGGACTGTCTGCCATAAGTCCTTTCTGGGGTCGACCATAGGAAATAATTTCTTAAATATAGGAGGGGGAACAAAAGGTATGCCGGGCTTCTCCCATTCCTTATTCACTATATCCGCCACCCGCTTGGGTATAGGAAAAGCGTTGGGGTGCACCGGAACCTCTAGGAACTTGTCCATCTTGCATAATTTTTCTGGAATGACCAGGTTGTCACAATCATCCAGAGTAGATAACACCTCCTTAAGCAGTGCGCAGAGATGTTCTAATTTAAATTTAAATGTCACAACATCAGGTTCAGCCTGTTGGGAAATTTTTCCTGAATCTGAAATTTCCCCATCTGACAAAACCTCCCTCATGGCCCCTTCAGATTGGTGTGAGGGTATGACAGAACAATTATCATCAGCGCCCTCCTGCTCTTCAGTGTTTAAAACAGAGCAATCGCGCTTTCTCTGATATGCAGGCATTTTGGATCAAATATTTGCTATGGAATTATCCATTACAGCCGTCAATTGCTGCATGGTAATAAGCATTGGCGCGCTAGAAGTACTAGGGGCCTCCTGCGTGGGCAAAACTGGTGTAGACACAGAAGGAGATGATGTAGAACCATGTCTACTCCCTTCATCTGATGAATCATCTTGGGCAACTTCATTATCTGTGACAGTACTGTCCTTACTTTGTTTGGACGCTTTGGCACAATTATCACATAATTTAGAAGGGAGAGACACATTGACTTTCATACATATAGAACATAGCTTATCTGAAGGCACAGACATGTTAAACAGGCTTAAACTTGTCAGTAAAACCCAAAAACCGTTTTAAAACAAAACCGTTACTGTCTCTTTAAATTTTAAACAGAGCACACTTTATTACTGAATATGTGAAAAAATATGAAGGAATTGTTCAAAACAAAAATTTCACCACAGTGTCTTAAAGCATTAAAAGTTTTGCACACCAATTTTCAGAGCTTTAACCCTTAAAATAACGAAACCGGAGCCGGTTACAGTTTTAACCCCTCTACAGTCCCAGCTACAGCCTTTGCTGCGACTCTACCAAGCCCAGAGGGGAATACGATACCAAATGACGCCTTCTAGGAACTTTTCCAACTATTTTCAGGTCCTCACACATGCATCTGCATGTCTTGCTCTCAAAAACAACTGTGCAGTAATGGCGCGAAAATGAGGCTCAGCCTACAACTGGGAAGGCCCTTCCTGACTGGAAAAGGTGTCTAACATAGTGCCTGACATTAAAAAACGTTCCCCAAGTTTATAAGTGTGAAATACCAGCATAAACATGTATAAAATGCCCAAATAAAGCAATCGATTTTGCCCATAAAAGTGTCTACCAGTTTTATAGCCCATATTAAGCCCTTTATTCTGCTTGAGACTAAGAAAATGGCTTACTGGTCCCCATGAGGGGAAATGACAGCCTTCCAGCATTACACAGTCTTGTTACAAATATGGCTAGTCATACCTTAAGCAGAAAAGACTGCTAACTGTTTCCCCCAACTGGGAGTGCAGAATTATTAGGCAAATTAGTATTTTGACCACATCATCCTCTTTATGCATGTTGTCTTACTCCAAGCTGTATAGGCTCGAAAGCCTACTACCAATTAAGCATATTAGGTGATGTGCATCTCTGTAATGAGAAGGGGTGTGGTCTAATGACATCAACACCCTATATCAGGTGTGCATAATTATTAGGCAACTTCCTTTCCTTTGGCAAAATGGGTCAAAAGAAGGACTTGACAGGCTCAGAAAAGTAAAAAATAGTGAGATATCTTGCAGAGGGATGCAGCACTCTTAAAATTGCAAAGCTTCTGAAGCGTGATCATCGAACAATCAAGCGTTTCATTCAAAATAGTCAACAGGGTCGCAAGAAGCGTGTGGAAAAACCAAGGCGCAAAATAACTGCCCATGAACTGAGAAAAGTCAAGCGTGCAGCTGCCAAGATGCCACTTGCCACCAGTTTGGCCATATTTTAGAGCTGCAACATCACTGGAGTGCCCAAAAGCACAAGGTGTGCAATACTCAGAGACATGGCCAAGGTAAGAAAGGCTGAAAGACGACCACCACTGAACAAGACACACAAGCTGAAACGTCAAGACTGGGCCAAGAAATATCTCAAGACTGATTTTTCTAAGTTTTTATGGACTGATGAAATGAGAGTGAGTCTTGATGGGCCACATGGATGGGCCCGTGGCTGGATTGGTAAAAGGCAGAGAGCTCCAGTCCGACTCAGATGCCAGCAAGGTGGAGGTGGAGTACTGGTTTGGGCTGGTATCATCAAAGATGAGCTTGTGGGGCCTTTTCGGGTTGAGGATGGAGTCAAGCTCAACTCCCAGTCCTACTGCCAGTTTCTGGAAGACACCTTCTTCAAGCAGTGGTACAGGAAGAAGTCTGCATCCTTCAAGAAAAACATGATTTTCATGCAGGACAATGCTCCATCACACGTGTCCAAGTACTCCACAGCGTGGCTGGCAAGAAAGAGTATAAAAGAAGAAAATCTAATGACATGGCCTCCTTGTTCACCTGATCTGAACCCCATTGAGAACCTGTGGTCCATCATCAAATGTGAGATTTACAAGGAGGGAAAACAGTACACCTCTCTGAACAGTGTCTGGGAGGCTGTGGTTGCTGCTACACGCAATGTTGATGGTGAACAGATCAAAACACTGACAGAATCCATGGATGGCAGGCTTTTGAGTGTCCTTGCAAAGAAAGGTGGCAATATTGGTCACTGATTTGTTTTTGTTTTGTTTTTGAATGTCAGAAATGTATATTTGTGAATGTTGAGATGTTATATTGGTTTCACTGGTAAAAATAAATAATTGAAATGGGTATATATTTGTTTTTTGTTAAGTTGCCTAATAATTATGCACAGTAATAGTCACCTGCACACACAGATATCCCCCTAAAATAGCTATAACTAAAAACAAACTAAAAACTACTTCCAAAACTATTCAGCTTTGATATTAATGAGTTTTTTGGGTTCATTGAGAACATGGTTGTTGTTCAATAATAAAATTAATCCTCAAAAATACAACTTGCCTAATAATTCTGCACTCCCTGTATATACTGTGTATATATATGTCTAAATATAATATTAATATATATATATATATGCGTGTGTGTGTATTTAAGTGTTTATATATGAAAAGCGGTATCAGGTTAGAGTTATTTTTTTTTTTAAAGAGCGCTCTATTGAATTCTATCAGGCAAACAAGTTAACCCGAAGTCCTGAAGTTAGTGCACATCAGGTTTCGCTCGTGCACAATTTACTTTCAAATTGTAATACTCAAGCTAACCCTCTCATGTTTAAAGTTTATCTGCGCTGTGAAACCACCGTTTCTGTATACAAACATAATAGATGAGCCAGTTGCTAAGTGTTCCCTGGGTTATATTCCAATTTAACATTTGAATTATTAAAACTCAAGTAGTTGCCCTGAGGGTCTCTGGGTAACTATAAACCTTCATATTAATATGCAGCATTACTGACACAAGTGGCACAAAAGAACCATTATTTAAAATCTGGCACTGGAACTGAGCAAGATTGGTTAGAGGTAATTCGTTATATAAACGCAAGCATTACCTCAGCAGTACAGTGTGAAAGCAAAACAAATACTAATAAAAAGAGAGTGATATTAGATCACAAGTTAATTAATGATGTGGCAATGTACCAGAGATGTCAACAGAAAAATGATCACTGTAAAAAGCGAGTTGTGTCTCATTTCCATTATATTAGATTTGTTTTTACAGACAGTAATCAGAAGATTTTAAAGGAAAGTCAGATGTTATTTATGCATCAGAAACTATTGACAGCATTACTAAAAAACTGCACAGACTAAATTACAAGGGCTAAACTACAAGTGGAGCACAAACATCTTAGTTCAATTAACCGCTAATATCGCTTAAGTGCAAACAACAACACTTCTACTTTAGCACTCATAATGAAAGTAACATGTTAGCGCACAAATTAAACGTTAAGTCGCGGTAATATCTGCATGTGGGATAGTACAGGTGCATTAAATTCTTTACATAATAGATTTATATTGGGGCATACTGAAAATTGAATGTCGGTCAAGCAATTAGCTGAAGGTGCGCTAAACCTCCGCTCGGGTAGTGGAGTTATTTACATACTATGGTTTTCTATTAAAGTATACACATGTATATACACTCAAACAAACACATACATATACATACACACATGTATATACAAACATACATACAGGTATACCTCACTTTACAGCGCTTCACTTTACAGCGTTTCGCTAATACAGCGCTTTGTGGAGCTGAGTTCAAACTCCAAGGATTTTGAAACAGTGCTGTAATCATCATTAGATTGCGAGAAAAGTGACTGTCACCATTTTTATTATTCTTAGATCACTCTGTTTACAACATTACAGTGCAATCTGTGTCTCAGTGTTATAGTCTGGCATATTGTACTACAGTAATTGTCACTATTTTACAGGTACAGTTTTTATTGAATACTGTGCTGTGCTAGTGTTAAACTAAACATAGCACTATTGCACCCCTAATATATGTTAGTTCAAACAGGTTTACACGTTTTAAACACACTGGCAAGTGAAAAGAAAACTAAAACTGCCTTGTTTCACTTTAAGGCGGTTTTCACTTTACAGCGGAGCTCCGGGCCCTAACCCGCTGTATGAGCGGGGTATATCTGTACATACATATGAATGCACACATACACACATGTATATACACACACACACACACATACATACGCATGCACACATACACACATGTATATACACACATACATATACATACATACATATGAATGCATACAGACACACATGTATATACACACATACATATACTTATACATTCATACATATACATACATAAATTCATATTCATACATATATCAAACCTTTTCAACGTCACAATAGAGAGTTGTGGACATGAAGGGGTTAATAGCACACAGCTCTGGTTCCCTTAACCTTGTAACTCTACAAAAGGACCTTAAAAGGGACACCACATTAACCCCAAATCCTGTCCACAATGCGCTAACAATTTCTGCCACCACCAAAACTCTGAAATTAAAGGGGTGTTTTGGAACCTCCAAAAACTCACACAATTTCACAATTAGGTAACGTGCTTTTAACCTTGTCTCAACAGAGTGTGAATTCAGATAATAGAGCCCAAAGACAGAATGAGATTTTCTATGTGTTTAATAGCAAAAATATCATTACAGGTTACACAGTGCGAAATTATAAAGACATTCAAAATAACATACAGTTGCAAAGTTACAATTCTCTAAAAAGAAATTGGGACATAAAAAATAATACAAACACAATATCCAACTTATTACCAAGTAACTTTAGATATGTGGAGAACTGCTTTTCATGATGTTTGCTGCTTGGGTCACAGGGCTATTCTAATCAAAAGTCTTTCTGTTACATACACTTAAACTAAGCTTTCTTTTTCTTGTCAAGGACACTGCCCTTGTTATAATTTATGACGGGGTTAGCCAATGCACAGCTAGCCGTGGCTCACATTATCAGTCTCCAAGGAGGGTTTGAGACTTTCACATTCCTACACACACACACGTTACACAAGAGCATTTCTCATTAAACCTGTGACAGGCTAAGGAGGGGGAGAGGGATCTTAGCTACAGATTTCACACAAAGAACAAGCAATTCATATTAATCCTTTCCAGGCTGAGACCACAATACCACCTTTGCTGGGTAGCCAATCCAGGCATCAACTACTCCACATGATTGTATCATGACATACATAGACACATACATATACATACATATATACATAAATATGAATGCATACATACACACATGTATATACACACACACATATACATACATACACATACATATACATAATCACAAGTATATACACACATACATATACAGTATCTCACAAAAGTGAGTACACCCCTCACATTTTTGTAAATATTTTATTATGTCTTTCCATGTTGTCAGAGTATATGAATATTATGATGAATATTACATATGTGTACATATATATATATATGTATATTTTATACACTGTATATGTTAGATGAGAACTCAGGATTAATTAAACATGAGTTTGTTGAACACAGCTTCTAATACACGTCTATCAGGATTGACGATCAGTAGAGCCTTTTTGAAACACAAACATTTCTTTTCTAAAGGAAATAGCTCAGTGACCCTATTCATTTGACTATATATGCAGATTTTATAACCTCAGAACATTTGGTGAGGTGAGAAAAGAATGTGTTCAAGGACCCCTTTGGAATTTGACACGTGTGATACAACAGTTCTATCTCACTGAATCTCTATTTGAAGACTTACTGCAAAAACCCCCTCATGGGGGAAGGTGACACAAATAAAATTAAATACATTTTGCAAAGGGAACAATGCCAGTTTTCCATGTATGTTTGGAATGATTCATGATATATATATATTAAAATTAAGCACATTGTATTAGGTGGATGATTGCTGCAGGGGATATTTATATAGGAAATAAATTCAGATATACATAGAAATGATATATATGTTTTGAAAACACAAAAGATCTTACTTAGCCTCTGTGTGTTTAAAAACATGAATAGATGTTTATGGACCTGAAGAGAAGTGATTATTAACATTTATTTTCTTATTTTAGATCTACATAGACAGGATTCACTTGGAATACAATACAATACTGGATTAAAAATAAGCTATTATTCACATATAAATGCCAGGATACCGATAAAATTGTAATGCATTTTAAGCTAATAATTAGCAGTATTAAATTGCCTTGATATAATAAAATGTTAATAATATAACATATTTGGTATCAGAATAATCAGAAAAAATAACCTAATATTAACCATCTGTAATTGGGGTTATATATGATTAATGCAGAGAGTGTAATCTGATTAAATAACCATTTTATAAAAAAAAAATTAACTTGCTTAAAAATGTCAGAAATGCTGTATTGTATTGCTATGTTGTACTGTATGCTGCCACCTGGTGTTATGTTGCGAGAACTACAGCCAGAAGGTTCTTTCTGGCTGTTAAAAATGAAATTTCCAAGGGCCAATCCGATTTAGACTTCCCAGATAACCAATGGGAAGGTCAGCTCCCGTAGTGCCACCCACATGATGTCATCAATGATTATATAATGGGAGTGTTGAATGCACAAGAGAGAGTTGTCTGTAACTTGTTGAAAATTAGTGATCTGATTTTGGCTGCGATATACCTGAAAAAAAAAAAGTTCACTTCAGCAAGGAGCTTAAAACTTATCCTTGATTTGTGCAAAAACCTTCTTTCAAATGAGATGACCTAAAGACCGCTACGAATTGGTTCAAAATTGGTGAAGTATATTGTATTTTAAATTGGTAGTTATAAGCCTAGGTATTGTTCAAATCTGTGTCTGAATTGGCTAAGTAACTCATCTATACAAGTTCTGATATTGTCGGTTAATTTTGTATTAGGATAAATTGCAGTTAAATAGCAGAATATATATTTTATCCTATTGTTTTATAAACACTGTTTAGAATTGTATTGCTTGGATGTTAAAGGTTTTTAGTCCCATTGTGTTAAATAAATAAGGCTGAATTGTGAAGGTATATTGTTCTGGGTTTTGTAAGAAGAATAGCATATCTTAAGAGTTGGTTCTAACGCATATAAACTTTTATTTAGTTTCCTTTTATTGCAAATATAGTTCAATATGTTTATGGATATTAACTAAATAAAAGAATTCAGATATTTATATTAATTGTATGGTCTAGTAGGTGCATGGTTGATAAGGGTTTCTATTTCTTTGTATTGTGTTTATAACCCTGCCACAAACTTATATATATTATTTGGATAGCACTGCTAAGATTTTCATAAATATACTGACATAATAATTGGAGGCATTGCATGAGATTTAATAATATCCATCATAATTGATATAATATATTTGTAAGTAAACAGAAATTATTATAAAGGAGAAAAAAAAAATAATTCATATTTCGATATTAATATTTTGAAGATATAATTTTTTTTGAAAAGTTGAAATATTAATTTTCATATTTCGAGATTGACATTAATATCTTGAAATATTATTAAAGATTAATTTTGAAAAATTAATAAAAATATTAATTTTTCATATTTCAAAATTAATCAAAAATATTGATTTTTCATATTTTCAAAGTTAATCAAAAATATTAATTTCTCATATTTTGGAATATTAATTTTTCATATTTCAAAATTAATAATATTTTTTTTGAAATATAAAAATTTTCCTTCTCTCTTTTTATTGGCAAAAATTGTATTAGCGTTTTAGTTTAACTAAGTACTAAACCAATATAATAATGTCTGTAGCCAGAAGTGACTCATTTAATTCTGTACATAGCAATGAAATTGGTCCCATAACCATACCTATTACTAAAGGTCAGGTCCTTAAGAAAGATATCTTAAGTTACATTAAAGGGAAGTTAAATATTGCTGGTGAATTAAATGATTTTGTGGATATGCTTGAAACTAGGGCTAAAAATATTACCGTTAATAATAATATGTGGAATGAAGAGAATGAATTCTTCCAGGAATTATTAATGATTAATCAATGCAAAGATCCCAAAAAGCGAGAAAAACTAATACTAAAATCTTGGCCCCTTTTAATATGCATAATTGACGAAATGTCGTTTTGTGTCACAGACAAACGATTGCAAATACAGGAGCTAGAAAATAGTATTCGTTCCTCGCGCAGACGCGAAGAGGGTTTAAAAACAGCCAAAAATAAAATGGATGAATTTGCCCAAAACCTAGCCACCTTAGATAAGCACAATATGGACTTAATCGCGCAGATACAAGATTTAAATAAACAGCTTGCGCAAAGCCAGAGAGAACTAAGCGATTTAAAAAGGTCATATCGCCATAATGAAAACCCCTATATTAGCAATGAAAATAATACAGATAATGCTAACTCCTTTAGCGAACGCGTCAGGGACGAGGTACGAAAATATATAGAACAACATAGACAAATGACCCCTAACGGGTCAGAAGTAGATTTCCCAAATAGACAATCCCCTCAGGATGTAAATCCAGAGGACAGCTGTAGTGCAGCTGATGCGGGGGAGGGAAACTCTAACAGAGAATCCCAAAATAAGTCTGATAAAGTCTATGATTCCCATAAAATAATCACCTTCGTACAACGCGCAGTACCTATATTCTCCAATAAGGGAACAACATCTGTAATTGATCATTTACAGGCTTTTGAAAATGCGTTAGCTATAATGAATGTTACAAGTGAGAAATTGAAAATTGAATTTCTGCCTTGGGTATTTGACAGTAAGCATCACAAATTCTTTGCTTCACTAAAGGATATGAATATTCATTCCTGGAATGGGGTAAAACAACAATGCAGAAAAGAATTCGGGCAATATCGCACTAAAACTGCCGCGAAAATAGCGGTATATGGTTTAAAGTGTCGTGCGAATCAGAGTCCAGTCGAATTCCTTTCTGTATTGAAAAATGCGTACAGTATGGCTGAAGATAATCCCAGATTTGATGGCTCAGAATTTGTAAATTTATTTTTTGAAGCACTACCTACACCCATCAAAATTAACTTAGCTAGAGATTTTGATGAGGACTGCTCATTGGAATGGCTGATCAAAGAGAGTACAAAATTATACTCTATTCAGCAATCCAGTGAACAGGGGGTTAAAAAGGAGTCAAAACCCAAAATTGTGGCAGAAACTAGGGTATCACCTAGCCCCCTCAATTTGGAGTCTAACAAGAGGACTTATGCAGAGGTGGCCAGTCAAAACAGGCCATCTCCACAGAGGTTTAATTCTGCCCCTCCCCCTACACAGGTTGAGGTGCAGGGAGACTATAACCAAAGTGGGGGACATAATCAGGTGAATAATTACTCACAAAGAGAATACTCACCAAATAATTGGTATCCGCGCAAGGGTAGATACAATAAACGGCGAAGATATTCTCAGGGTAACCAGACACCCCAGGTATATAATGCTCCCCAAAATATTAATACTGAACAAGCTGAACCCCAGGGGCAACCACGCCAGAATAGAAATAGTGGCCCTGATTCTGAGGGAACGCAATGGTCCAGGAATCAGTACAATGGGGCACCAAGAGATAGGCCCAGGGGTAGAGGTAACTTGTACAATCAGGTAGATATGCTGTTTACCCAATTAAATCGGTTGAGCGAACAAATCGCTAATATGAGTCAAAAATCTACGGCTCAGCAACCGAACAATACTTTTTTAGGGGTACAGCCAGTGGTCAGCAGTGGACCACAGGCACAGTCATAAATACTGCAGTATCACCTGAAGGGGAGGGGAGAGATATACAAAATGTAGTAATAAATATCAATGATACTAATCATGTTATCTCCCCACAGACCGGAAACGGACAAATTAGCTGTGACAATGAGCGACATCAGCCGGAAAAAGTTAACAAATCTCTTCCTTTGCAGCTCTCTCTTAACCTTGTTTCCACAGATGCAGTACAAAAGAATCCAGCCGACCCTGTCATAGAGGAAACAGGTAGGTATGAAGCTTCTTCTGCATCGGAAAGCATGGCAAACTCAGGTAATACGTGGCGAAGCCCACAAATGTATGAGAATGCAAATTTTATGTGTGAAATGATAGAAACTGCAGGAAGATATTATGTACTAGTTGAGCTGCAAGATTCAGTCTCCAACCCTATCAGGGGATTAATTGACACTGGGTCACAGGCAACTATCTTATCCCACAGATACTACACACAGCTAAATGAGCTAACACCCCACAAACCTAAAATAAAAGAATTTGACGGTTCTCTGATAGGTGTTGGGGGTGATTCCCTAAAAGTCTACGGTATTGCCTGGTTAAAATTTAAATTGGGGAACAGGGTCATAAGACACCCTGTCATTATAGTGGATCTGCCAACTGATCGTTTAATTATTGGTAGTGATCTCCTGAAACGATTAAGCACCATAATTGATTGCATAAATAATGTAATTTGGTCGCAAGTTAAACGGCCTATCAATTATGAAAAATCTGGTACATCTCGCGCCCGACATAGCTGTCACGTGGTGGAAGAGAAACCAGATGCTGTGGAGATTCATTTCAGGAATAACCCTATACCTGAAATCACTATTCTACAAATAGATGATCAGACTCCTTTTAGTGGCTCTGATGGTAATACTTTTAAAATTTCGCCTGGAAAGATAGCGAATATTTCCCTAGATGGCGATGTATTAACCATATCACTCCACAAGGGGGATCATAAAATCCCTAAGGGGGGAGGCCACGCTCAATACCTCACAGGGATTGAGAGAGTTAAAGAGGACCTATTTATCCCTATACAAGTGCATGACCTTGGTAAAACAAAGTATGCTAAAATAAACTTAAAACAGGAAGCTAGCTATATAAGCGAAGGTTTATTAACGCAAATAGCTGAACCTAAAGTGATTAAATATCTTTCTCCCCAAGACCACTGTGTCAACGGCCTGGATGACAGGTTTGAAAGCTATAACATCACAGCTAAGTGCTTATTATCTATCTCTATTGGTAATAAGTCAGTGAAGCACCTGTTTTTAGTTTTAAATACTCCCCATAATCAAATATACATTGGCAATGATATCTTACATAGATATGCCATACAAATAGATTTGATTAATTCTTGCCTCTGGAGCAGGTTAAAGGGGGACCCTGAAGTATTTCAGGATGAAAATGCAGCCCTGAAATCAAACCAGCAATTGCCATATGCTGTGAATATGCAGGTATCTAGCGATGTTATAATTCCTGCTGGGGCTGATAAATTTCTTTTACCCTTACAGGTAAAGAGAGGTCAGAAATTAAAAACTTCTGAAACACTAATTTGCCTCTCCCATAGAATACAAAATCTGGGTGTCACAGTGACTTACACTCCTATGGTGAATATTGGAACTGTTCCAATACATATTATTGTGCATAACATGACCCCACAGGATATAACATTATCCAAGGGAACTACCATAGGATATGCACTGGAATCAAGTTATTACACTTTTGGATTCCAGAATAATGTAATTGGGCTAATACCTGAAGGATACCTAACTGAAGAACAATTAATAGAACAATCCTTTGCATCTATGCCAGAGGGTCTATTTAATGTTCAATCTATTTATCCCTTCAGCTCAGAGGAAGGCATCTGTAAAATTGAAGAAGCCTCTCTAGTGTTTGATCAGCAAATCAAACAGCAAGATTACCCCAATACCCAGAGTCATGGGAGCAATGTAAATTATAATCAAGGGGATCTCACCTCTAGACTGGAAGAAGCCTATGAAATAGGACAGCCTGAAATCTTTCCAGGATTTCGGCAAATAGTCGAAGAGCAAATATCCTTAGCTAATGGCTGTTCCAGCGATGATGAACGCCAACAGCTGCGAGAACTACTGATGGAGTACAAGGATATTTTTGCTAAGGATTCTTATGACTGTGGTACTACAGACTTGCACATTGCAAGAATACAAACAGATCCCGATGCACCACCTGTATTTGTCAAACAATACAGACTTCCCTTAGCCTCATATGATTCTCTTGCAGAGATCATAAGGAATTTGGAAGAAAGAGGTATTATCAGACAGGTGCACAGCTCTTATAATAATCCTATTCTAGGTGTCCTTAAGCCCAATGGACAATGGCGTTTGTGTGCTGACTTAAGACAGCTAAACAAACGAGTATACATGTCTGGCTGGCCTGTACCATACATTGACCAGTGTCTAGCACAAATGCAGGGATCCAAAATATTCACTGCCATTGATTGTGCACAGGGATATTGGACCATAAAGGTACATGAAGAGGACCAATATAAGCTAGCATTCTCCTTCCAAAAGGTTCAGTATGCATTCCAGAGACTTCCATTTGGATACATAAATTCTGGACATGAATTTGCTGTATTCATGCATAAGGCTATGCCTGACGCACTGGAAAGGGGGACCTTATCTTATGTTGATGATGTTTTAATCAAAAGCACAGACTTTGAAAAACACATTGCAGAGCTTAAACACGTCCTCAGCCAACTTAAAAGGGCAGGTGTCAAATTATCCCTGCAAAAAGCTCAATGGTGCCGCACTCGTGTAAACTTCTTGGGACATGAAGTTACCTCTGATGGATTAAATCCCCAGAAGAAAAAGGTGGAAGCTATAGTGAATTCTAAAAACCCAACTAACTTAAAGGAATTGAGATCATTCCTGGGTATGACGAATTATTCTCGCAAATTCATTGATAATTATGCGGAATTAGCTAAACCACTACTACTTCTTCTAAAGAAGGATGTGAAATGGCACTGGAGTGAGTCTCAAGAGACAGCCATCAGAGAGCTGAAGAGAAAACTCACTCAAGCACCTTGCTTAGCGTACCCTGAAGGTGGTAAACCTTTCTACTTAGAAACAGGGTACACAGATGTAAGCATGAGTGCTATGTTATACCAAAAGCATGATAATTTGAACAAAGCCATTGCTTATGCGAGCAAAAATCTATCCCCAGTAGAAATAAAGTTGAACGATTGCGAAAAAGCCCTCTTATCTACTGTATGGGCTCTACAAAATTTCCGCAGCTATATACAGGGCGAGAAAATTATTGTAGAAACGGCCCACCAGCCTTTGCTATATTTGCAAAGTGAGAGAATAAGAGATGGGAATTTGTCTAATAGCCGCATAACAGCGTGGACTCTTTCCTTACAAGGCTGGCCCTTAGAAATTCGCTACAAGCAGAATAAAAAGAATCCAGTCGCGCAAGGGCTTGCTGAGCTCCACGACTGTACTGCTAGAGATCCTGGGGAAGAATTATCAGAAGATGATTTTCTGGAAGAACAATTGCTTTCCCCATATAAAATGTACAATGAGGACCATTGTCAAACATTACCTTGGGTATATGTTGATGGTTGTTCTTACCATGCCAATATTGATAATGAGCGCAGATTAGTCGCTGGCATTGGTATAACTGGGGCAAACGGATTCTCAAATATATCTGTAGGTTTCAACATTGGACCAAGATCCAGTCAAGTTGCAGAACTAACTGCTGTTTTCAAAACCATTGAAATGGCTATTGAACATGGTATTCATGAATTTGTGATCATAACTGACTCAAATTATGTGCGTGACAGTTTTGTTGAATACCTGCCAACTTGGAAAAGAAATGGCATGCAGAAAAGCAATAACAAACCAGTCAAGCATGGCAAATTGTTCTGCGAGATTGATAATCTGGTAGTATCCAATGATTTAACCATACACTGGAAAAAGACCAAGGGTCATTCCAGAGTTTTAGGTCCTGATAAGGAAGGCAATGACCTTGCGGATTCATTAGCCAAACAAGGAGCCATAACTGGAGAACTCCTTAATATTGACCACTTAATGGGTGCAATTCAGATAGAAGCCATTACCAGAAACCAGGCAAAACAACAGAGTGAGCCTAACTTGGTACAATGGAGTCAGGATTCTCCTAGTGAGGACCTGATCACTAGTCAAAAAGAAGACCCCATTGTAGGCATCTTCTATAAACACATAGAAGATCCTGAAAGCAACCCCATCTCAAAAGATGATTGTATTGGCAAAGAAGATCTGAGAATCTTAATAAAATCTAAATCACAATTCAAATTACAGGATGGTTTGTTAATTAGAACCTCCAAAACTGGCATCCAACAGTGGGTAGTACCCACCAAGTTCAGAGGTCTAATGCTTCAACATGCCCATGATGCTCCCACATCTGGTCATCGCGGTGCCAAACTCACGTACGAAATATTGCGTGACTACGCTTTTTGGCCACACATGTTGAAAGATGTTCAAACCTACTGTCAAGGGTGTTTAATCTGTCCACAGTTCCAACCCACTGCACCAACGCATAGGGCGCCATTGCAGAAAAGGGGGATGGTAATGCCATGGTCAGATATACAAATTGATTTTATTGGTCCGGTAACAAGGTCATCAAGAGGTAACAAGTACATGTTAACAGTGACATGCCTGTTCACTAAATGGGTAGAGTGCATTAGTGCACCTAACAATAGTGCTGAAACATGTGCAGCATTGCTCATCAACCATGTATTTTCCAGATTTGGTTTGCCCCAAAGAATCGAATCAGATCGGGGGACCCACTTCACTAGCGAAGTGATGACAAAAATGTGGAAAATACTAGGGGTTAAAAGAAAGCTCCATATTGCTTATAGAGCTGCCTCAAGTGGTGGTGTAGAGCGTTACAACCAATCCATTGTTAAAATCCTCAAAAAGTTTGTGAGTGAAACAGGTAAAGACTGGGATATAAAACTACCTCTAGTCTTAATGGCATTAAGAGCAACTCCAAGTAGTGCTACCAAGATGTCACCTTTTGAGCTGATGACTGGTAGAAGAATGGTTCTACCTCAGCATCTGCTGTACCGTACATCAGACCAAAATTTGATAAACGCTGCCAATACACATCAATATGTGGAAAACTTAAGAAAGCACCTGCAATATGCCTTTGCATTTGCTCAAAGGAATTTAGAAAGAGCCGCAACTGCCACTAAAACCTATTATGATCTCAAAACATCCAAAAAGGAATATGAAATAAATGATAAAGTTTATCTTTATAACTTTGGAAGAGATCAGGTTAGGGAGAAGAAATTTCTTCCCTCATGGAAAGGTCCTTTTGTCATTACTGACAAAATATCTCCAGTGGCCTATAAAATACGGATCCCCAAAAATGAAGGTTTCATAGATAAATGGGTACATATAAATCAACTGCGGGCATGTCATCCCAGGTCCCAACTACAAGTCATAGAGGGAGAATGAAGTGTCATATCCCCAAATGCATTAAAGACATACTGTAATTTAAAGATGCCTAACTGATAAACATGAAAGCTCAAAATAACAAACTTTCTTCATAAGAGACTGTCTATGAGGTATACGGTTGATCCTCATCAAATACCACTGACTTTAAGCCAATTCAAATACATGTGTCCTACATCTATTTGAAGTTGGAAGGGGGATTTATGTCAGAGTATATGAATATTATGATGAATATTACATATGTGTACATATATATATATATGTATATTTTATACACTGTATATGTTAGATGAGAACTCAGGATTAATTAAACATGAGTTTGTTGAACACAGCTTCTAATACACGTCTATCAGGATTGACGATCAGTAGAGCCTTTTTGAAACACAAACATTTCTTTTCTAAAGGAAATAGCTCAGTGACCCTATTCATTTGACTATATATGCAGATTTTATAACCTCAGAACATTTGGTGAGGTGAGAAAAGAATGTGTTCAAGGACCCCTTTGGAATTTGACACGTGTGATACAACAGTTCTATCTCACTGAATCTCTATTTGAAGACTTACTGCAAAAACCCCCTCATGGGGGAAGGTGACACAAATAAAATTAAATACATTTTGCAAAGGGAACAATGCCAGTTTTCCATGTATGTTTGGAATGATTCATGATATATATATATTAAAATTAAGCACATTGTATTAGGTGGATGATTGCTGCAGGGGATATTTATATAGGAAATAAATTCAGATATACATAGAAATGATATATATGTTTTGAAAACACAAAAGATCTTACTTAGCCTCTGTGTGTTTAAAAACATGAATAGATGTTTATGGACCTGAAGAGAAGTGATTATTAACATTTATTTTCTTATTTTAGATCTACATAGACAGGATTCACTTGGAATACAATACAATACTGGATTAAAAATAAGCTATTATTCACATATAAATGCCAGGATACCGATAAAATTGTAATGCATTTTAAGCTAATAATTAGCAGTATTAAATTGCCTTGATATAATAAAATGTTAATAATATAACATATTTGGTATCAGAATAATCAGAAAAAATAACCTAATATTAACCATCTGTAATTGGGGTTATATATGATTAATGCAGAGAGTGTAATCTGATTAAATAACCATTTTATAAAAAAAAAATTAACTTGCTTAAAAATGTCAGAAATGCTGTATTGTATTGCTATGTTGTACTGTATGCTGCCACCTGGTGTTATGTTGCGAGAACTACAGCCAGAAGGTTCTTTCTGGCTGTTAAAAATGAAATTTCCAAGGGCCAATCCGATTTAGACTTCCCAGATAACCAATGGGAAGGTCAGCTCCCGTAGTGCCACCCACATGATGTCATCAATGATTATATAATGGGAGTGTTGAATGCACAAGAGAGAGTTGTCTGTAACTTGTTGAAAATTAGTGATCTGATTTTGGCTGCGATATACCTGAAAAAAAAAAAGTTCACTTCAGCAAGGAGCTTAAAACTTATCCTTGATTTGTGCAAAAACCTTCTTTCAAATGAGATGACCTAAAGACCGCTACGAATTGGTTCAAAATTGGTGAAGTATATTGTATTTTAAATTGGTAGTTATAAGCCTAGGTATTGTTCAAATCTGTGTCTGAATTGGCTAAGTAACTCATCTATACAAGTTCTGATATTGTCGGTTAATTTTGTATTAGGATAAATTGCAGTTAAATAGCAGAATATATATTTTATCCTATTGTTTTATAAACACTGTTTAGAATTGTATTGCTTGGATGTTAAAGGTTTTTAGTCCCATTGTGTTAAATAAATAAGGCTGAATTGTGAAGGTATATTGTTCTGGGTTTTGTAAGAAGAATAGCATATCTTAAGAGTTGGTTCTAACGCATATAAACTTTTATTTAGTTTCCTTTTATTGCAAATATAGTTCAATATGTTTATGGATATTAACTAAATAAAAGAATTCAGATATTTATATTAATTGTATGGTCTAGTAGGTGCATGGTTGATAAGGGTTTCTATTTCTTTGTATTGTGTTTATAACCCTGCCACAAACTTATATATATTATTTGGATAGCACTGCTAAGATTTTCATAAATATACTGACAATGTGACAGCACTGAAGAAATGACACTTTGCTACAATGCAAGGTAGTGAGTGTACAGCCTGTATAACAGTGTAAATGTGCTGTCCCCTCAAAATAACTCAACACACAGCCATTAATGTCTAAACCGTTGGCAACAAAAGTGAGTATACCCCTAAGTGGAAATGTCCAAATTGGGCTCAAAGTGTCAATATTTTGTGTGACCACCATTATTTTCCAGCACTGCTTTAACCCTCTTGGCCATGGATCTCACGAGAGCTTCACAGGTTGCCACTGGAGTCCTCTTCCACTCCTCCATGATGCCATGATGGAGCTGGTGGATGTTAGAGACCTTGAGCTCCCCCATCTTCAGTTTGAGGATGCCCTACAGTTGCTCAATAGGGTTTAGGTCTGAAAACATGCTTGGCCAGTCCATCACCTTTACCCTCAGCTTCTTGAGCAAGGCAGTGGTCATCATGGAGGTGTGTTTGGGGTCGTTATCATGTTGGAATACTGCCCTGCGGCCCAGTCTCCAAAGGGAGTGGATCCTGCTCTGCTTCAGTATGTCACAGTACATGTTGGCATTCATGGTTCCCTCATTGAACTTTTGCTCCCCAGTGCCAGTAGCACTCATGCAGGCCCAGACCAAGACACTCCCACCACCATGCTTGACTGTAGGCAAGACACACTTGTATTTGTACTCCTCACTTGGTTGCTGCCACACCCGCTTGACACAATATGAACCAAATACGTTTATCTTGGTCTCATCAGACCACAGGTTATGGTTCCAGTAATCCATGTCCTTAGTCTGCTTGTCTTCAGCAAACTGTTTGCAGGCTTTCTTGTGCATCATCTTTAGATGAGGCTTTCCTTCTGGGATGACAGCCATGATGCAGTGTGCGGCGTATGATCTAAGCACTGACAGGCTGACCACCCCTTCAACCTCTGCAGCAATGCTGGCAGCACTCATACGTCTATTTCCCAAAGACAACCTCTGGATATGACGCTGAGCACATGCACTCAACTTCTTAGGTCAAGCATGGCAAGGCCTGTTCTGAGTGTAACCTGTCCTGTGAAACCACTGTATGGTCTTGCTCACCGTGCTGCAGCTCAGTTTTAGGGTCTTGGCAATCTTCTTATAGTCTAGGCCATCTTTATGTAGAGCAACAATTATTTTTTTCAGATTCTCAGAGAGTTCTTTGCCATGAGGTGCCATGTTGAACTTCCAGTGAGCAGTATGAGAGAGTGTGAAAGCGATAACACCAGATTTAAAACACCTGCTCCCCATTCACGCCTGAGACCTTGTAACAATATTGGGTCACATGACACCGGGGAGGGAAAATGGCTAATTGGGCCCAATTTGGGCATTTCCCCTTTGGGGTGTACTCACTATTGTTGCCAACGGTTTAGACATTAATGGCTGTGTGTTGAGTTATTTTGAGGGGACAACAAATTTACACTGTTATACAGGCTGTACACTCACTACTTTACATTTTTGTGAGATACTGTACATATACATATACATATACATACATACGCATGTATATGTACACACATAGGGGCATATTTATCAAGCTCGCTGGAAACAGAAGTTTATCAAGCTCGCAGGAAACAGAAGTTATGAAGCAGCAGTCTAAAGACTGCTGCTCCATAACTTCTCCGCCTGCTCTGAGTCTGCGGATCGGGTTGATTGACTCCCCCTGCTAGCGGCCGATTGGCCGCGAATCTGCAGGGGCAGCATTGCACCAGCAGTTCCCAAGAACTGTGTAAGCAGTTGTGTCCTCCTGGGTCTCCTACTATAGCATCCCGTTTTATTCAGATGGCGATGTATAGTGCAAGCTGACACATTTATACCCTGTGCCTGAAGGTCAGCTTGAATTTATCTGGAAGTTGATTGAGGTTCTTTATCCACCAATCGAACAATCCTTTTTTTGCAATCTTTCATCATTTCTTCTCTTTTGTCCATGTCCAGGGAGATTAGCTACAGTGCCAAGAGCTGTAAACTTCTTGACAATGTTGAACACAGTGGACAAAGGAACATTAAGATCTCTGGAGATGGACTTGTAACCTTGAGATTGTCCATGCTTTTCCACAAGTTTTGTTCTCTAATTCTCAGACAATTCTTTGCTGCTCTTTCTCTTTTCCATGCTCAGTGTGGCACACAGAGACACACAACAGAAAGATTAAGCACATATTTTCCTATTTTTACTGGTTGCCAGTGTGATTTCTTTATTGTCAGCACATGTTAATTGATACAGGTGAGTTTAATTACAAATTACATGAGCATCACAAACTTGGAATGCAATTATTTCTTACAATTTTGAGAATTTTGTCCAGTCCATTTTTGGAGTTTTGCTTGGAATGTGTCAGAATTGGCTTTTTTTTCTCCTCTTTTTTTTGTGCCATACCAATACAAACAAAAGAAATAAAATTGAAAATGCCTAAACATTTGTAATTGCAACAATTTTCTGGGCGAAGTGGTGCATTCTCTGACAGAAATGCAGGAGTGCCAATATTTTTAGCCATGACTGTATATATACATACATACATACTGTGCATACATATACACACACATACATATACATACATAGACACATGTATATACTCCAGCCCTCAAACACATATCACCAGCCTCAGTATGCAAGAGCATGCAGTAGCTGTAAGTACTCCCACCCCAAACACATATCCCCTGCCTCTGTATGCCAGCACAGGCTGTAACTGTAAGTGCTTCAACCCCCAAACACATATCACCTGCCTCTGTATACCAGCACAGGCTGTAACTGTAAGTGCTTCAGCCCCCCAAACACATATCACCTGCCTCTGTATACAGCACATGCTGTAACTGTAAGTGCTCCAGCCCCAAACACATATCACCTGCCTCTGTATGCCAGCACAGGCTGTAACTGTAAGTACTCCCACCCCAAACACATATCACCTGCCTCTGTATGCCAGCACATGCTGTAACTGTAAGTACTCCCACCCCAAACACATATCACCTGCCTCTGTATGCCAGCACATGAAGTAAGGATAACTACATATTTCAATTAAGTTGAAGGATGCTGAGATATTAACACATAGTTTTTATCACTCATATTTCCTGCTCTACAAGACTGCAAATTAACCTGGGACATTTAAATGCCAAATGAGGAAGTAGGTGGCTGCACGTGGCTATTTTCTGTTCTTATGAAAGATCACCACACTAAGATCTGTGTAAATCCATAAGCATAAATCTGGCACTGAAAATAGCCGATGTCTTTGAGCGGCTGCCTACTTCTTTGTTAGCCTATACTTTACTTCAGGTACCAAAAAGTGCAACACTTAAGGGACAAGAAACCCACATTATTTTGTTCATGATTCAGATAATTCAACATTGCAACCCTTTAGCAAACCTTTATGATAAGAGAAATAAAAGGCAAGATGACAATAATCGCAAAATGGAATTCCTCATAGAGGTCTAGCTCACAACTGTTAACTCTGTAGTGGCATTAACATCACTAGAATGCAATCCATAGCACGGTCACTAGGGAATACTGCACAGTCAATTAAATTAATAAATAACAACTACCAGATTGTAAGTGTCTGCAAAATTCAAAAGGAATTAGAGACTTTGCGCTGATTGGATTTTTACAAGGTTCAAGTAACATTAATTGACTGATGTTTCAAAGACTAAGTTTCCATTCCTTAGACCAACCCGAATTACATACAAAACCAGTTAAACCCACTGGACCCAGCACTCAATGTGATAATTGTTGCAGTTACTATGACAACTCAGCATAAACAAAACACAGAATACATATAAATCCATTGAATTACTATGAGATCCATACAGCGTATAAACTAGAGTATAAGAGAAATAAATCATTTGGGAAACCTCTTTTTTATTGGGATAACCATACAGGGGGTATGGATCATGGTCTATATATCACTAAATTGCTTGCTAGTATCAGTAGCGCTCCACTTGTAATCTAGACCTTCATGTTTCACTAGAATGAGCTTGTAACGTCCTATTAACTCATTTCTTTCCAGAGAGTGTTGCCGATGGGTTGCAGCACTTTCTGCATTTAATGGGTTAACAGAGGTTATTAGAGAATGTTTAAGAGAGGAAAATGTCAGGAAAATGAATAGACGAAACAATAAGTTAAGCGTTAGCACAAAACTGAGCAATTTAATCCTCTCTGGCACCACAAGTACAATGTTACCCACATGGTGGTAGTGAATATAAAAACTGAGTAGGATACAGCTTATACAAGAATTAAACACAAAGGAGATGATCACAATCAAGTTACCTTTAATATTGAAAAAATCATAATCAGACATTTTATTGTGTTTTGTATTGACTTTGGTAAAAATAACTTAACACGTTCCAGTCCTGTGTGTTCTTATCACAATTCATATTCTTGATATTTAAAGGGATATTTTTTTTAATTTTTTTTAATGATTCAAACAGAGCATTCTTTATTCATTCTTTTGGTATTCTTTGTTGAGAGTGCAGCAATTGCACTACTGGGAACTAGCTGAACACATCAGGTAAACCAATGACAACAAGCATATAAGAGCAGTCACCAATCAGCAGCTAGCTCCCAGTAGTAAATGCCTGCTCTTGATCCAACCTAGGTATGCTTTTTAAAAAAGAATACCAAGAGAACAAAAGTAAATTGGAAAGCTGGTTAAAACTGTATTCTCTATCTGAATCATGAAAGAAAATGTGGCTTTTATGTCCCTTTTTACAACACATTTACAGGGTCATTTTTTGTTACCGATTACGTAAAAAACCTTCTTGCTTTTTTTTTTAATTACTGTATTCCAGAGCTATAAGTATTTAAAAAAAACCTCCATAAAACACTTTTCTGCCAACTACTAAGTACCCCAAAAATTTTGGGCTGTAACACTGAAATTACCCTCACAATAGTAAATGACAATAGTAAATAATGGCCCCAAACAGATACAAGCGCTATCTGATTAACAACATAACAGTTATCTGTTAATAATAAGCAATTTTATACTAAACAATAGGGAAATCAATAACCAAACAACAAACACACATATCCATAATGCCACTGGTCAAATCATTTAGAAAGCCATAAACAAACATCTCTATGGTTTTGGACCACAACAGGTTAATGACACACGTCACCTAATACCATCACTAAACACCATTAAAACCTAAAAAAAGCCCTTCAGCCTGTGATATAATCAATAAACCCAGATTACCACCATTGTGCTTGTCTTATAATTGTGTCCATTTTTTAGGAAATCATAAGATTATCTAGGCCAGTGTTTCTCAACCGTGGTCCTCAGGTTTTCATTATAGCTGAACCAGTGGACAAGTGAAATAATCAGCTGATGGGTGAGAGCAAGTTAGTAACCATGGTTACTGGTCAGCTGATTATTTCATGAAAACCTAGCCTGTTAGGGGCATTTGAGGACCATAGCTGAGAAACACTGATCTAGGAAAATAAGGATTTTGTGTTGTTTTTGGGAGGTAACAATTTTTTTACATGAGTATTATTGCCAGAAGCATATTGTGATTATGATCACTGGAAAAACACACTGACAATATCGGACAACATTTAGAAATCATTAGTTGTTGAAAACAAGCACAAGATTGTGATCAGCTTTAAAGTCGTTACAGACCAGAGTAGAGGAAAAGAATATTAGAAGCAGACTTCCCTGCATATAAACTTTCCAGATGTTCAAGCCCTTCTGCAGATCTGACTGCTTCACATAAACCTAATTTAGCAGCATGTGCGATTCGTAGACGAGATTCTAAGCTTGTAACCACTCTGCTTGTTTTGACACTTGACACAGTATCCAGGACGGCTGTGCTACAGAACATAGTGTTCACAAGGAGACAACAAAAACATTGTAAAATTTAGTGCTTTCCTACTATTGAGTAACCAGAGCAAGACCTCTGAATATCCAGATTTTTCCAGCTGTGTTTACTTTTTTCTACCCCAAAAATATCATCATATCATCATTTCAAACATTATACTTTACATGTTTATTTTATTTGTGATTACATAAAATCCTCAAGAGCAAGATTACTTACAGTGGTGTTTCCTAAAATGATTTAACCACAGAAGCATTTATGGGCTTCAGTATCACTGAAGGAACCCTAGAACCCCCAAAACCGCTCCCCATGAACTCATAATCTCCCTGCTGGACCTAAAATGGTCTAATTTACAGATGTAGAACAGCTAACAATAATCCAACCCTAGCTGCTATCAGTATATTTCTTTAAAATCACTTTCTACTGAGAAAAACCTTTGGGCAATATACTATGAAACTGTTATGTTGAATATGGGAGCATGTAAATGCCCAATTTTATATAAATATAAAAGAGGGAAAAGCACAAAAAGGAAATGGATTGAACCTGCAAAAAGTGTTTGTTGTTGCCAATAAGGCAATGAATAAAATTCACTCTGTGGAATGAAAGAAATGTGCTACTTAAAGGTATACGAAACCCACATGTTTTCTTTCATGAATCAGATAGAGCATGTAATTTTAAGTATTTTTATAATTTACTCCTATTATCAATTGTTCTTCATTCTATTGGTATCTTTATTTGAAAAGGCAGGAATACAAGCTTTGGAGCCGGCCCCTTTTAGCTTCCGCATCTGGGTTGCGCTTGCTAATTGGATGGCTAAATCAGTATTGCTGATTGGATGGCTAAATGTAGCCACCAATCAGCAAGTGTTATCCATGGTGCTAAACTAAAAATGGGCCGGCATTAAAACTTTCATTCCTGCTTTTTCAAATAAAGATAAAGAAAAATTGATAATTTTTTTGGCTGGGTTTTTTTTTAGATTAGGGTTTGGGCTTTGAAAAAAACCTAAATGCCCTATTAAGGGCAATGCAAAAGAGCTAAATCCCCTTTATAGGGCAATGCCCATACAAATGCCCCTTTAGGGGCAATGGGTAGCTTAGTTTTTTTTTAGAGTTAGGTTTTTTTATTTTGGGGGTTGGTTGGGTGGTGGGTTTTACTGTTTGGGGGACTTTGGGGTTATTGGTAGTTTATTGTAGGCTAGGGGGTGTTTTTATTTTGGGTTTATTTTTTTATTTTTATAGAGCTATTAGATTAGGTTAGATTACTTGTTTTTATTCTTGATAATTTTGTTTATTTTTTTGTAATCTTTCGCCTAGATTTAGAGTTCTGCGTTAGCCGTCAAAAGCAGCGTTAAGGGCTCCTAACGCTGCTTTTTACTGCCCGCTGGTATTTAGAGTCAGTCAGGAAAGGGTCTAACGCTCACTTCCAAGCCGCGACTTTTCCATACCGCAGATCCCCTTACGCCAATTGTGTATCCTATCTTTTCAATGGGATCTTCCTAACGCCGGTATTTAGAGTCTTGGTTGAAGTGAGCGGTAGAACCTCTACCGACAAGACTCCATCCGCAGGAAAAAGTCAGTAGTTAAGAGCTTTCTGGGCTAACGCCGATTTATAAAGCTCTTAACTACTGTGCTCTAAACTACACTAACACCCATAAACTACCTATGTACCCCTAAACCGAGGTCCCCCACATCGCCGCCACTCTAATAATTTTTTTAACCCTTAATCTGCCGACCTCACACCGCCGCCACCTACATTATACCTATAAACCCCTAATTTGCTGCCCCTAACATCGCCGACACCTACATAATATTTATTAACCCCTAATCTGCCACCCCCAACGTCGCCGCTACCTTACCTACACTTATTAACCGCTAATCTTCCGACCGGAGCTCGCTGCTACTCTAATAAATGTATTAACCCCTAAACCGCCTCACTCCCGCCTCAAAAACCCTATAATAAATAGTATTAACCCCTAATCTGCCCTCCCTAACATAGCCGACACCTAACTTCAAGTATTAACCCCTAATCTGCCGACCGGACCTTGCCGCTACTCTAATAAATGTATTAACCCCTAAAGCTAAGTCTAACCCTAACCCTAACACCCCCCAAAGTTAAATATAATTTTATTCTAACGAAATAAATTAACTCTTATTAAATAAAGTATTCCTATTTAAAGCCATAGGTAACAATGGGGCTGCGTTAGGAGCTTAACGCTGCTTTTTGCAGCTTTTTGCAGGTTTTTTTTCTGCCCAAACTGCCCCATTGTTTCCTATGGGGGAATCGTGCACGAGCACGTTTTTCCAGCTAGCTGCTACCATAAGCAACGCTGGTATTGAGAGTTGAAGTGGCGGTAAATATGCCTGTACGCTCCCTTTTTGGAGCCTAACGTAGCCCTTCAGAGAACTATAAATACCAGCGTTGTTTAGAAGCAGCGCTAGAAAAAAAACACGCGTAGCTAACGCACCCCTTTGGCCGCAAAACTCTAAATCTAGGCGTTAGTGTTTTTAATTTTTCGTAGGATTTGCTTTTTTTAGTTGTAATTTAGATTTTTTTTAATGTTAGGTTTATATTTAATTCACAGGTAAGTTTTTATTTATTTAGAGTTATATTGTAATGTTAATTTAAAGTTAGCGGGTGTTAGGTTTAGTTTAATTTAATGTTTTGCAATGTGGGGGGCCGGGGGTTTAGGGGTTAATAGGTTTATTTAGTGGCGGTGATTTGGGAGGCCGGAGGTTTAGGGGTTAATAACTTTATTTAGTGGCAGCAGTGTCGGGGTGCGGGGGAATAGGGGTTCATATAATTAGGGGTTAATAACTTCATTTAATAGTCGCAATGTGGGTGGGCGGCAGATTAGGGGTTAATAGGTTTAATATAGTATTTGCTTTGCGGGAGGGTGGCGGTTTAGGGGTTAATAGGTAGTTTATGGGTGTTTGTGTACTTAATAAAAAATTTGTTATGAGTCTTCTGAAACATTTTTGTTACACAAAATCTAACTACTGCTCTCAGATGGCGGTATGGATCGTGTCGGTATAGGCTGTAACGCAAGCATTTTAGTACCGGCGCTATGAAAATCCCACACAAAAACGTAATTTTTTGGAGTGCGGGATTGACGTTGCATTACAGGTTAAAAAACTTGCGGTATAGCTATAACAACACCACTCCCAATGGTGTGTTACTGCTTTTACACTGAAATTGCCTTTTTTTTAGCATGAAAAGCCCCAAAGCAAAACTCGTAATCAAGGTGTTGCATTTTTGCCAATTAGTGCTGCTTCTTGTATAACCATTATCCTTCTCCATGGGAGTGAGCACAATGTTATATATTAGGCACACATGAACTAGCACTGTCTGACTGTTATGCAAGATTTAAAAAGCTAATAAAAAGCACTGAGATAAGGGGCGACCTGCAGGCCGTAGAAACAGGCAAACATAGAAGTTATAAAGTATAATAATATATCAATATTGGTTACGCAAAACTGGGGAATGGGTAGTAAAGGTGTTATCTATCTTTTAAAAAATGAAAAGAATCAGGTAGACTGTCCCTTTAACTCTAACCATAATCCTGGTCCTAGCCCTAACTCTAATATCACTCGTCACCTGCTTCTAGATGGTTACCAGAGGCATTATGGATGGAATATTTACTGATCTTTATCATCTTCTTAAATACTAAATCTTTGTGATAAAAAAAACTATATTTGGACCGTTATCCAGTGTTCCTAAAGGAATATTAAATTAGACATGTGCATGGCGAAAAAATTTGGTTTGGTTAGGATCGATTCGGAATTTTTCGAAGTTCGGTTCGGATCAATTCGAATTTGGAAAATTTTGAATCGATTTGTTTCGGATTTGTTTCGGATTCATTCGGATTCAAAGAAATTCGGCTGGATCCGGTTCGATTCGGTTCGGAAATTCGGAATTTCGGTAAGTGTTAGGTGGGATTAGACTAGTATTATGTACTGTATATTAGGTGTAACCCATAGCAGAGTGATATAACCTAAATATACAGTACAATACTAGTGTAATCCATGGCCATCCGAATTTACTGAATAAATCCGAAGTAATTTGGATTTATTCACGAAATTCAGCAGTATTTGAATTCGGAAATTGGGTTCGATCGGAATCGCCGAATTTTCCGAATTTCTGAATCTAACCAAACCGAATTGCACATGTCTATATTAAATACTTTTGTGTAGGATTTAGAAATGTCAACTTCTCAATTCACCTTTTTGTACACATAACTGTCCCTAATTTGAATTCTGAGCTATTTCCAGAATTTCCCTTAGACCTGTCAATAGATCACCCAGGTACACCCACAAACTGCCCAGACACTCCCAACAACCACCAGTTATGCCCATAATCCCACCCACTTTCCACTGTTGACCCTGCTCACTTTTGACCCACAAAATGGCAACACCCCCTTTAAACTCTCGAGTACTAAAATACCTAGCCACAAATGTTTGTAGGTATGTATGTAGACTTAAAACAGTGGTGAAAATACTCATAACTTTTTCATTTTACTAACTCATATCCTCTATATTCTATCATTCTGGTAGAGGAGGACCACTCTTGGACACTCATTACATTATAATTTGCCTAACGCTTTATTTAGAACCAGTTCAACAATTAATACATTCTATATTTCAAAATGTTCTGCTTACTTTCTATGTGTCAATCCACAGTTGAAAAAATAAAACAAAATTAAACTTAAGAGTGGTCTTTTTTCCATAACTTGCTGATTTACAAATGGTTTGAAAATGAATGTTATAAGGTCAACTATAGTATTTGAATAAACTGCATTTTTTTCTGATCTGTGGGATGCTTATTCAGCACTGATTTTAAAATGTCTTTGGCATGTGCATTCCCCTCAAAAAGCTTTCAATCTCATTTTTATTATAGAAGTCAAAAGATGTTCTGTGGTATGTTTCATGCTTGGCAGCATCTTAAATTCAAACCATGTTCACCTGCTTGAAGGACCTTTGGGGTCTACATTTTGTGTAACAAAATCCAAGATATGAACTGTTCAGTTGCATTTAATTGGCTTCACTCACAGGGTGCTACGTGTGTCTGAGTGTTGGAGAGGGCAAGAAAACAGCCCGCGGTCTCAACACGCGTCTTCCCGTGATTTTTCCATCATTCTAAGTGGACTTTCTTGCACCAGGGATTAAAGTACAAAGCGGCAGTTTTGAAAGGCGCCCAATGAAAATATTTGCCAATACCTCTGTCTGAATCCACATATGCTCAACCTCTGAAGCTCAGATTAATGAATTTTTAATACTGAAAGAAATCAACACTATATTCCTTTTAGTTGTTTTTTTAGTGATTAGAGCGTATGTTCCAGGGTGTCAGACTTAGCAGAAAAGCCCAACTAAGCACAGACCACATTAAAAGAAAATAAGACTGCTGTGTGGCTTGATTCCCTTCCTAATAATATTAACTCTTTCCTTTGTTTTCTGACAGATTGGGTTGCAGAATTTTTGAAGGATTCCTGAAATCAAACAATACACAAAGTAATATACTAGAGGAGCCAACAATTATGTAAATACACAAGCATTTTGTTTTTCCTAAACCTGCAAGTATAATCTAAAGGGTTCAGTACTACAATGGTCCTTTTTTTGAGACATTTTTTTTTTTCAATATGGCCACAATGTTGTTATGTAGAAAATGTTACCTGACCTGGTGTGGGGCACATTGTCCCATGGGTGCAAACTTCAATTGCACGAAATATGTTTATTCAAACCCTAGCTGTAAACCCTACCCTTAACCCCAACTACCAAACAAACCCTAATTCTAAAGCTAGCCTAAATCCTGGGGTCAAGTTGAGGGGAAAGCTTGGGAACACAGTTCCTCTACTATTTTTGCAGGGTAACAGAGTTTTAATTCCACCCACACACTGTAAACTTATAATGTGCCATTGCTGCTCCTCTCCCTGTACTTGAGGACAGACCTCAAATATACAGTGACAAGGAAAGCAGTAAGGGTTCACGCCTGGTCAGGTATATTGACCCATCAGTTATCCATCAAGTAGGAATCCTGCTGGGACATGAACCTTCTGTCGATCTGCCGATCTGCCCAGCAGCCCAGTATTTGTTTAGCTTTATTACAGACTCTACAAGTAAAGTAATACAAAATACAATATTTATTGCTGTTCTCTAATGCAGGGAGGTACATAGTACAAACTATGCGCCATTCCTGTTTAGAACACCCTCCTCCTTTTTTAATGTGTGTTAGTGGGGGTTTTAAATAGCAGCTGGGATTTTTTACTGTTCATATAATGTGTATTGTTTTCATATTTATACATGTCTAGAGGGCACTCTCTTTTTTAATTTTCTAAGTCCTAAATCTAACACAAGGGGCCCCATTTAACAATGCATGGATGGACAAGGTTCACTTCCGTGAACCTATCTGTCCAGCGTTGCAGCCAGTGGGCAGCAGTATGCAGCAAGCTGGCAGTAGTACGCTACCTGCATTTAACATTGAACAAGCCGCTGCTTGTGCAATGCCACTTCCTACTCATACTAGGCCAATGGTGCGCAAGCAGGGGCTGTCAATAACCCTGGGCAAACTTGTCTGGGGGGATTTTAATCGGCATGCTAAGAGCGGAGTTTGCACTGAAATTGCTACAAAGTTGCATGCACAGCTTGATAAATGGAGCCCATAGTCACCACTCACCTGTTACTGAAATAAGTGGATGGGGAAAATCTTGAAAGCGCATTTTTTTTCTCATATTACAAGTGGTGAGTTGTTAAGTGTTGTGCTTGAGCACAATACAAAATAGCAGTGGAAAATAATGCATAAAAAACATTGTATAATATATTCAAATAAAGTATTTCACTCATATTTATACATATTAAATATAAAGTCTATAATCCTGGCCAAGCTGCTAGCAAACTCATTTTGGCCAGTTCGTAGGCCATAAACTATGATCCCTGGAAAATTGGATCACCCCGAACCAGCCACAGGATCATACGATTCGGGACATCCAGAAAGATCCAAAACAAAAACTAAAGGTCCGAGCCCCAGAATTGTTTAAAACAAACAACACCCCAGGGAACACAACTACCCCATCTGAAGAAACAAACCTCACAGACTATCAAAACTTCTGACACTTCTCTGCCAACCTCCTGGGACGAAAGGCAAAGAATGACTGGGGGATGAGGGAAGTGGGAGAGGTATTTAAGCCTTTGGTTGGGGTGTCGTTGCCTCCTCCTGGTGGCCAGGTTCTGAATTCCCAAAAGTAATTAATGCAGCTGTGGACTCTTTCCATTTATTTAAAACCATTGCAAAATGTCCAAGGTGAAATCAAGATCAGTCAAATGTGTAAAGGTTAACTGTAGACTGAAGGGTAATTTACAGCTATGAAATCTATGTCAAATTTTCCATTAGAATTAAGGGTTTTGCACATAATAAACTTAGAACTGATTTACCTTTGGATCTTTATGAATTGCATATGAAATGCATAGAAAGGAGCCAAGGGGCAAGATTAAGAAAACCTGTAGAATAATTTCCACCACTGAACTAAAATCTCAGAGACTGGTAATGTTATGAAAGATTATTATTAAAATATATTGTTGCTTTTGGCAACAAGGTGAACTCCGACCAGTGTTTATTCCTGTAAAACAACATTGAAATATCTAATTAACTGCTTCCTTCACCATACTTTGCACATAAGGAATTAATGTTATATATTACGTCTAGACCAGTACTGCGCAAATTAATTTGTCTACGAAACTCATTTGGGTTCAATAAGTATTAACAAGACCTTTAAAAGTGAATCTCATAACAATGAAAATTAAACAAAACATGGACTGTTTAATGTAATAATACTGAAGCTCAGGATATGACATAAGTGGGTTATTGTGACTTGGTTCCTATAGAATAAAGAAATCAAAGCATGAAGGCAAAAAGCTAAATAAAAAATAATTAAATGTTTTCAAAAACTAGTTTAAAATATAGACATAAACTATAAAATTCACTACTTTCTGTTGCGTCATAATATTTAAGTGTATTGAGTGTTGTTGGCTGGACAGAATACATCGGTCAATAGAAAAATACACCTGTCGATAAAAAAAATACATATGTCAATATAAAAATTCTTATTCAGAATTCTGAGTTCTGGACAGGATGCATTTTCTGAAGGCTCTGGCTGAATCTTTAGTAATACGCTAATTGCGATTCAGAATCTTGAGGCCTAGGGTAGCGGCCCACTGTTAGGCATACACCTTCCCCCCGGGAAGAAACAGTCATCAGTGCTGTCAGAGAAATCAGACTTACTGAAATTTCTTTATTCCCCACATATACATGGATAGCAAGCTGATAAACTATAAGAAACTTCCTTGAATTATCGTATCCAGAGTACATCTTTGTCATGGCGGGAGAGTATTACATACTACAGCCGGATGAACATCTCATGCAAAAGTTGATTGGCAAAGCTCCCTATGATTACCTGATGCAGCACTTATGTGCGAGCTAAACCAAGAAAAAACAGAGACTCTCACTGACATTGCATCTCACAATTCTCAATTTATAACAAAGACCCAGCATGATCAACCGCCATTACAGAGAGCCCTCATGGAGCGCCGTGGTGAGAACTTTGGAGATCCACAGCTTAGTTTCCTAACAACATCACTGCCCCAGCCTGCCGGCAATACAGAAATATTCGGAGGCCATGCTGAACAGCCTCAGGAATTACCTCTAGCAGAGACCCTGGGACACCGGGCAGAGGTGAGGAGCATAACAGCATATGAGGCAAAAAAGGCGACAGGACGAAACAAGATAGAGATGTCTCTACACAACATTAAAAAATCGTCCTCACAGCAAGCTCCGGAAATGCTAAAGAGACTAACCGATCAGCCTGTGTTCCGCTTATTAAAACTACCAGGCGAGATTGGGTGGCGGAGATATTTACCTGCCACAGATGAGGACATCTATTGTCTTCATAGCGATGGACATATACCGAAGTCAGATGTAGGGTAGTCTGCAGATGCCCTTCTCAGACAATATACAGCCAGCTAAGACCATCAGTAAAACTCACCTGTTTACATTTTCCTATAAGCTCTATGAAGAACTATTATCCGTTTTTATCTATCTATCTATCTATCTATATATATATATGCCATACTCTGCATGCCTTAAAGTTCACATTACTATCTTCAAGACTCTAAAGGTACAAATTTGTTTGCCTAACTCTATTAATTGAGGACTAATATTTGAGATCGTAATGGGAAATGTTTAAGTATGTTTAATATATTTTCTTTTTCAAATATGATGATTCAAGTTCATAAGTTTAGTAATGTTTAAATGCACATAATATCCTGTGTAGATGAAGGTTTACATTCTTAAATATTTCATAAGGGTATATAAAGCAGAGTTACTACTTCTAATGTTATATGTGCTAATTGATACCTTGAAGCAAATACGTTAGACCTGGAAGATTACCTTATGTATAACCCTCCCAATGTGGCCTACTGCTTCTTATTTGCTCACAAGCTGCATCCTCAGTCACATGTTACCTTACTGTGATCTTGTGGGATTTCACCCACATCTCATTGTACACTTCCTTAAAACTGAGGAGGGAAATAAAACAGGTCTGTGCTCCCTTGCAAGTCCTGGGACAAGCATCCTGACTGGCTGCTTAAAGAAACAGTCAACATTTATATTAATCTTACATAATTCTGCAGATAGTACGGAATTATATAACATTAACCTTGTGGCACCTGTAAAAAAATCAAGCTCGATAAAGATTTACACCCCCACCCAAACTATTCTTACCTTGCTTCCTTGTCGTCCTCTTCTGCTCAAAAACTTGTCACAGGGGATCTGTCTAATTACAGCACGTTTAATCGCACCATTGGACTAAACGTAGCGCACTCCCATTCTCGGCTGCTTTACCCTGTGTTTAAGCATGCTACATTTAGTTCAATGGCGCAACCGTGTGCGCTGTGATTAAACAGAACGCCTATGACGCGCTTTTGAAAAAAAAAGAGAGGCGCAGAAGAGGACAAAGGGGAAGGTAAGGTAAGCATAGTTTGGGGGGATTAAATTTTTATCATGCTTCATATTTTTTATTTTACTGGTGCCGCAAGGTTAATGTTTTATAGTTCTACACTATGTGCAGAATAATAAAACATTAATATTAATGTTAACTGTCCCTTTAAAGGCTACTGAGGACATTTTGAGGTAAAAATGTCTTCCTTTTTTACATAAAGGCATTCATGTGATATTTCTAGTCAGCTTTTTACAGATACACTGCATCACTTTCAAGTGATTCAATATTTGGGTATCGTCTCTTTAAATCCTCTAATGAACCAGGCAGTTGTATTTTTACTATGAAATGTCTTATTGATTGCTGAAGTCAAACCCTTTACATTTATAAATTTCGTTATGGAGCTGAAAACTTAAAAAATATAATGCTAAACACTAACTAGAGTTTTAAATTATTCAAGAATTTTTAAGAATTATCTCATTGTGGATGCAATTTGCAAGGCAAAAAATTGTGAATTTGCAAGTGGGGAACCCACCAAAAAAGGTGGTTTATTTTTTTATTTCTTTTTTGCTGAATAAAATATTTAATAATTGTATTTAAACAAAAAAGCTGGGCATACAATAATAGAGCTTATATTTTTCAGAGGGGACTTTCCTCTGCCTTGAAATATTTATGGATACTTATTAGACTGAATTAAGTTATAAAATGGTCATATTTTTTGCTTAAGCGTGAATTACTAGTATGGTAAGAGAATCATTAATTTAAGCTAAAACAGAAATAAACCGTATATTTGGCAAAAGCACCTTGCATCAAATAACCAAAATGTTTGGATTTTGCAGGAAGGAGCAAGTGATTGCCAAGGGCCTACGATAGATGAAAATAATATTTGACAGAAGTGAATAAATCTCTTAATAATTCAGCTAAATACAACCTGGCACGAATATTAAATCAGAAAACAGTGGCTTTGTGGTGGAACTTCCTTGATCACTATACAGCTGGATGGTTATATAAGCATGGAGAACGTAACCTTCTGCAGACAGGCCTGCTACACAATACATAAATATATTGTACACCGTTATATTTATAAAGCAGATGCAGTGCTTTAATTGAGCCATTTTGCACAATAGGATTTGCTAATTGGTTAAAGAAAATGACAAAAGGAAACTGAGTGCATTAAAACGACATGAAATCCAAAACATTTCTTTTATGATTCAAATTGAGAATGCAAGTTTATACAAATTTCTAATTTACTTCACAAAAAGAATATTTTGGGGTTTCATATACCTTTTAAAGGGACACGAATCACTAAATTAATGCTACACAGAATTTACTTCTATTATCTAATTTGCTTCATTCTCTTGCTGTCTTTTGTTGAAGAAATAGCAATACACATGAGCCAATAACATGAGGCATATCATTCATTTATGGAATAAACTTCCACAAGAGGTGGTAATGACAAACACTTTAGGGGACTTTAAGAATGCTACGTATTCGCATAGGGCTATCCTATTGTGCCTATGATTATTATCTGCCATCAAAATCTATCGGCTAGATTTAGAGTTTGGCAGCCAAAGGGGTGCGTTAGCTACGCGTGCTTTTTTTCTCCCGCACCTTTTAAATACCGCTGGTATTTAGAGTTCACAGAATGGCTGGGTTTTCAGTGCGTTAGGCTCCAAAAAGGGAGCGTAGAGCATAATTTAACGCCACTGCAACTCTAGATACCAGCGGTGCTTACGGACGCGGCCAGCTTCAAAAACGTGCTCGTGCACGATATCCCCATAGAAAATGGGGCTGTTTGAGCTGAAAAAAAACCTAACACCTGCAAAAAAGCAGTGTTCAGCTCTTAACGCAGCCCCATTGTTTTCTATGGGGAAACACTTCCTACGTCTGCACCTAACACTCTAACATGTACCCCGAGTCTAAACACCCCTAACCTTACACTTATTAACCCCTAATCTGCCGCCCCCGCTATCGCTGACACCTGCATATTATTATTAACCCCTAATCTGCCGCTCCATACACCGCCGCAACATACATTATAGTTATGTACTCCTAATCTGCTGCCCCTAACACCGCCGACCCCTATATTATATTTATTAACCCCTAATCTGCCCCCCACAACGTCGCCGCCAGCTACCTACAATAATTAACCCCTAATCTGCCGATCGGAGCTCACCGCTACTATAATAAATGTATTAACCCCTAAAGCTAAGTCTAACCCTAACACTAACACCCCCCTAAGTTAAATATAATTTTTATCTAACGAAATAAATTAACTCTTATTAAATAACTTATTCCTATTTAAAACTAAATACTTACCTGTAAAATAAACCCTAATATAGCTACAATATAAATTATAATTATATTGTAGCTATTTTAGGATTAATATTTATTTTACAGGCAACTTTGTATTTATTTTAACCAGGTACAATAGCTATTAAATAGTTAATAACTATTTAATAGCTACCTAGTTAAAATAATTACAAAATTACCTGTAAAATAAATCCTAACCTAAGTTGCAATTAAACCTAACACTACACTATCAATAAATTAATTAAATAAACTACCTACAATTATCTACAATTAAACCTAACACTACACTATCAATAAATTAATTAAATACAATTCCTAAAAATAAATACAATTAAATAAACTAACTAAAGTACAAAAAATAAAAAAGAACTAAGTTACAAAAAATAAAAAAATATTTACAAACATTAGAAAAAAAATTACAACAATTTTAAACTAATTACACCTACTCTAAGCCCCCTAATAAAATAACAAAGACCCCCAAAATAAAAAAATGTCCTACCCTATTCTAAATTACAAAAGTTCAAAGCTCTTTTACCTTACCAGCCCTTAAAAGGGCCCTTTGCGGGGCATGCCCCAAATAATTCAGCTCTTTTGCCTGTAAAAAAAACATACAATACCCCCCCAACATTACAACCCACCACCCACATACCCCTAATCTAACCCAAACCCCCCTTAAATAAACCTAACACTAAGCCCCTGAAGATCTTCCTACCTTGTCTTCACCATGCCAGGTATCACCGATCGTTCCAGGCTCCGAAATCTTCATCCAAGCCCAAGCGGAGGCTAGACATCCATCATCCGGCTGAAGTCTTCTATCAAGCGACGGCTGAAGAAGTCCAGAAGAGGCTCCAAAGTCTTCATCCTATCCGGGAAGAAGAGTAGATCCGGACCGGCAACCATCTTCTTCCAATCGGCATCTTCTATCTTCATCCGATGACGACCGGCTCCATCTTGAAGACCTCCACCGTGGACCCATCTTCTTCTTCCGACGACTTCCCGATGAATGACGGTTCCTTTAAGGGACGTCATCCAAGATGGCGTCCCTCGAATTCCGATTGGAATCAGCCAATCAGAATTGAATCAAGTTCAATCCGATTGGCTGATTCAATCAGCCAATCAGATTGAGCTTGCATTCTATTGGCTGTTCCGATCAGCCAATAGAATGCAAACTCAATCTGATTGGCTGATCGGATCAGCCAATCGGATTGAACTTGATTCTGATTGGCTGATTCCATCAGCCAATCAGAATTTTCCTACTTTAATTCCAATTGGCTGATAGAATCCTATCAGCCAATCGGAATTCGAGGGACGCCATCTTGGATGACATCCCTTAAAGGAACCGTCATTCATCGGGAAGTCGTCGGAAGAAGAAGATGGGTCCGCGGTGGAGGTCTTCAAGATGGAGCCGGTCTTCATCGGAGGGGAGGGGTATTGTATGTTTTTTTTTACAGGCAAAAGAGCTGAATTCTTTGGGGCATGCCCCGCAAAGGGCCCTTTTAAGGGCTGGTAAGGTAAAAGAGCTTTGAACTTTTGTAATTTAGAATAGGGTAGGGCATTTTTTTATTTTGGTGGTCTTTGTTATTTTATTAGGGGGCTTATAGTAGGTGTAATTAGTTTAAAATTGTTGTAATTTTTTTCTAATGTTTGTAAATATTTTTTTATTTTTTGTAACTTAGTTCTTTTTTATTTTTTGTACTTTAGTTAGTTTATTTAATTGTATTTATTTGTAGGAATTGTATTTAATTTATTTATTGATAGTGTAGTGTTAGGTTTAATTATAGATAATTGTAGGTAGTTTATTTAATTTATTTATTGATAGTGTAGCGTTAGGTTTAATTGTAACTTAGGTTAGGATTTATTTTACAGGTAATTTTGTAATTATTTTAACTAGGTAGTTATTAAATAGTTATTAACTATTTAATAGCTATTGTACCTGGTTAAAATTATTACAAAGTTGCCTGTAAAATAAATATTAATCCTAAAATAGCTAAGATATAATTATAATTTATATTGTAGCTATATTAGGATTTATTTTACAGGTAAGTATTTAGATTTAAATAGGAATAATTTATTTAATAAGACTTAATTTATTTCGTTAGATAAAAATTATATTTAACTTAGGGGGGTGTTAGTGTTAGGGTTAGAATTAGCTTAAGGGGTTAAACAATTTATTAGAGTAGCAGTGAGCTCCGATCGGCAGATTAGGGGTTAATACTTGAAGTTAGCTGTCGGCGATGTTAGGGAGGGCAGATTAGGGGTTAATACTATTTATTATAGGGATATTGAGGCGGGAGTGAGGCGGATTAGGGGTTAATACATTTATTATACTAGCGGTGAGCTCCGGTCGGCAGATTAGGGGTTAATTATTGTAGGTAGCTGGCGGCGACGTTGTGGGGGGCAGATTAGGGGTTAATAAATATAATATAGGGGTCGGCGGTGTTAGGGGCAGCAGATTAGGGGTACATAGGGATAACGTAGTTGGCGGCGGTGTACGGAGCGGCAGATTGGGGTTTAAAAAATTGAAATATAGTGGCGGCGATGTGGGGGGACCTCGGTTTAGGGGTACATAGGTAGTTTATGGGTGTTAGTGTACTTTAGAGCACAGTAGTTAAGAGCTTTATAAACCGGCGTTAGCCCATAAATCTCTTAACTACTGACTTTTTTCTGCGGCTGGAGTTTTGTCGTTAGATTTCTAACGCTCACTTCAGCCACGACTCTAAATACCAGCGTTAGAAAGATCCCATTGAAAAGATAGGATACGCAATTGACGTAAGGGGATCTGCGGTATGGAAAAGTCACGGCTGGAAAGTGAGCGTTAGACCCTTTAATGACTGGCTGCAAATACCAGAGGGCAGTAAAAACCAGCGTTAGGAGCCTCTAACGCTGGTTTTGACGGCTACCGCCCAACTCTAAATCTAGGCCTATGTTTCTACATGTGTGTATACATAGCCACCAGCCAGCAGCTTATAAGCCTACCCTAGGTATGCTTTTCAACAAAGTGTACCATGAGAATGAAACAAATTAGATAATAGAAGTGTACTGGAAAGTTATTTAACATTAAATCTATCTGAATCAAGAAAAAAATGTGTTTTTTTGTCCCTTTAAATTATATTAGTTTAAATATTGAAGTCTAGTCTTCATAAAGTAACGGGTATGACAATGTTATAACCTAGGTTATTTTTATCTCCCCTGCTGAGGCCTGCTAGGGAATAATGTAAATGAATTACTAAAATGAGCAAACAATGACTGAGTATAATGGAACAGCGTTATGATTATCAAGTCTGGATTCTGTACTTCCAATTCTCATGGGAATTGGAAAACAAATTTTTTTAGTTAAATTACAGGAAAACAGGACAAAATACATTATTAAATAATTTAATATTTTATGATGCAATTCGAGTGTTTAATTTCCCTTTAAAAGCTTTGATATGCCGCAGTTATCTAATGTGCTAAGCCCCTCCAACTATTCTCTTAGCATCCCCAATTATCAAAGGTATCAACAAATGTGTAAGAGCAATGTGTATCCATATGCCCTGCTCCCTCCCCAAGAGGAGTAAATAGGGGACAAATAAGGTATAAGCAGTAGAACATATCTCCCGCTCACCAGTTCCATCCTCACTACCTTTGATAAGCAGCATTGTTAGTGCCAGGGTCTATGCTAGTCCTGACTGTAAATCGTCTATATACGTTTGTCACTTTTCACATCCATCTGTCCAGTCTTTATTGGTGTCTTTATAGCTGAGATATAATTTCTACTAATTATTACTCAAGTTGATACCCATTCTATTTTAGTCTACAGCATTCTGTCTCATTTTCAACCCAAAGACAATATTGCCACAGTCATAGGTCACAGCTGGTATGTTGTTGGCAAACTCCCAATAACCCTTTATATGCCAAAGAGGTCTATAACTTATTGGTTTATAATGTGTGTTCAGCCCTCTCTGTTGTGTAAGGGATTAACCATAACTGCAGCCCTATTTCTAATCCTTACCCAACAACCTAACCTTACCATGACTCTAAATACCACACTATTGCCTGATGGGTGATCTGAGATGTTCTTGAAGCAGTAAATACAAAACCTCCGACCACAACATCCCTGATAATCATGACAACCCTACTGCAGCTGCAAAAACAAGGACAGATACAGGTCTTTCTACCAGGGGCTCAAGCCCTGAGTGTCCTCCCGTAAAGATCTCTGTGTTCTTAGGGATTTACTGAGGCAAAATCATATTGTCAGCTTGGTGTTCTGTTTATTTAAAATCAAAATACTAGAACTTTTCTTGATAATTCTTTAAGCAGAAGGAATGTGAATTAAGGCGTAACCACCAAGGGGTTACACTAGTAGGAAATATAGTGAAAATATCATTCTAAATGTTGAAACCAATTTGCAAATGAATAGGGATTGTCATTTGGAGCACTGAAAGGGCATACATGGTCCTGTTTAACAAGCCCACCATCCTGCGTGCTAACTAACAGGGTGGGCTGAGTAGACAGACAAGTAATTGTTTCAGGTCTAGAAAATGCAAGTGGAATATTCCCAATGATCAGTATGGTCAGGCTCGTGCCCGAGTCCCAGTTCTTTCTCTCTGATCGTGTAACTAATACAGGATCTAAAGTGTACACAGGCATTTTGGCACAGAGTGTGAAGATGCTATGTCAGCCCCTGTATCAAGGCTGATTATATTTCTGAAATGACATTAGACAGGCAGATGCATTTTAAACCTAGCACTGGGTCAGATTTGTTTGGTGTAGTTAGGAAATGTAACTTTACCCAGACTGGTGCTTAGACCTGAGAAAATATTGTACTTTAATTATATATTGCAGTGATCTGCCATGCATTATGGGGGAACTGCTGCACTCTCATACATAAGTACCCCTAGTTTTACATCCGACAGGCAATATGCTGGTGCTCATGCCCTTAGTAGACTAGTAGACTAAGCTCTCAGGAGCAATTATATATGTAATGAGCAGATCCCCGGCAATGCATATGGGCTGTGTTACAAGGCTTGAAATTTCATTTTCTACTAGTACTGAATGACTAAGAAATCGAAGAGGATGAGTAAAATTTACTAGAAAACTATAGTGATTCTTTCTAAGGGAAATTTTACAAATCGGGATATGTCTCATAGGGACACCATCCTCTCCCTAATCACAAATCCTATTCTTAATTACCCACCCTCTCCTTAATCACCCACCCTCTGCCTTTCACCCACTCTCTCCCTAATCACCCATCCTATCCCTATTCACCCATCCTATCCATAATCACCCATCCTCTCCCTAATCACCCATCCTCTCCCTAATCACCCATCCTATCCATAATCACCCAATCACCCATCCTCTCCCTAATCACCCATCCTCTCCCTAATTACACACCCTATGCCTAATCACCTACCCTCTAATTACACACCCTCTCACTAATACCCTACCCTCTCCCTAATCACCCACCCTCTCCCTAATCACCCATCCTCTGCCTATCACCCACCCTCTCCCTAATCACCCACCCTCTCCCTAATCAACCACCCCACCCACCCTCTCCCTAATCACCCACCCTCTCCTTAATCACCCACCCTCTCCCTAATTACCCATCCTCTCTCTAATCACCCACGCCCTCCCTAATCACCCATCCTATCCCTAATTACCCACCCTCTCCCTAATCACCCACCCTCTCCCTAATCACCCACCCTCTGCCTATTACACACCCTCTCCCTAATCACCCACCCTCTCCCTAATCACCTGCCCTCTCCCTAATTACCCACCCTCTCGCTAATCACCCACCCTCTCCCTAATCACCCATCCTCTCCCTGGTCACTCACCCTCTTCCTAATCATCCACCCTCTACCTGATCATCCACCCTCTCACTAATCACCCACCCTCTCCCTAATCACCCACCCTCTCCCTAATCACCCATCCTCTCCCTGGTCACTCACCCTCTTCCTAATCATCCACCCTCTACCTGATCGTCCACCCTCTCACTAATCACCCACCCTCTTCCTGGTCACCCACCATTTCTCTAATCACCAACCCTCTCCCTAATCACCACCCTCTTCCTGGTCACCCACCATCTCTCTAATCACCCACCCTCTTTTCTAATCACCCACCCTCTTTCTAATCACCCATCTTCTCCATGGATACCCACTCTCTCAATAATCACGCACCCTATTCCTAATCACCCACTTTCTCTCTAATCACTCACCCTCTCCCTGGTCACTCACCCTCTCCCTGGTCACCCACTCGTTCCCTGTTAACCCACCCTCTTCATAATCACACACCCTCTCCCTGATCACTCACCCTCTCTCTAATCTACCACCTTCTCCCTGATCACCCTGATCGGGCTGATTGACCCCCCCTGCTAGCGACCGATTGGCCGTGAATCTGCAGGGTGCGGCATTGCACAAGCACTGTTTAACAAATGCAGTTTGTAAGAATTTAACAGTAGCATTAAACGAATAGAGCAATCAGAAAGTATCTCATTCCAAGAATTAATTAAATCCATATCAGTAACATCAAAAGTAGGGAATTTGTTAATACGTAACCCACGAGGAATGATTTTAAGTTTAACATAGGTATCTAAAGTCCAAATGTCCCATTGCAATTTATGTTCTTTAATAAGTAACTTTTCCATTTCTTCAAAAAGACCAGAAAGAGAGTAATTAACTTTATCTGTTGAGAAAACTTTTGTAATGTCTGTATCAGTGCTGTCCCTTGCTGAAAGAGGCATTAATGAAAAAAATTGTGAGATTTCCATGATGAGAATTGGTCAGTTCCTTTCAGGACAACTGAAGTAAGCGCTGTGAAAATGGTATTATCAGGCAATATACCAAAAAATATTATTATGAGCAAATTGATCACAGTGAGAACTAAAGTGGCCTTTTAAGTTCAAGGTGTCAAAGTAAATGAACACAACTATGTAATGTCCCTGGTTGAACAGAACAGACGTTTTTTTTCCTGAACTTATAGTAAAATGTTCAATACAGGAATATATAATCAATCTGTGTGTGTGGTGTCACTCCGTCACGCCACCATGCTGAATTGTGTATACAAATGTGGAAAATCAACAGTAACTGTAACAGGTCGTATACCTAAAAGTCCCGGGCTCTGCTGCAGGTGCACAGCCTTCTGGGAAGCGGTAATACTTCACTTGCAGTGCAGCCACAGTGCAGTCAATTATATGACTAGACTCACCAATCTAGGAGACTTAGGATCCGGTATAGATATCCTGAATGGAACAATAAGTACTGTTGCTTGAAACTCCGTCCGTGTGTCCTCAATCGACGGTTAGTGGTAACTCTTGGCGTCCTACGTATGCAGGGGGAGTGACACTCACCACCTGATTCCAGGAACCAATCCGGACTGTGCAACTCTCCAAAGCGGCTCAGACCTCCGTGGGAGCCGTCAATCACTTATGGATGCGGGACTTCAGGAACTGAATTTGAGTAGAACTCTTATGCTGCCTGAAGTTATGGTAAGAAGAAAAAACAAATGCAAACGGCTTCTCCAATTCCAAACTCGATTTATTGCTTGTTAAAAATCCATGTTGTACATGATCATCAGAAATTCACAAGACATACTTGAAAACGGTTGCTGCTGCTGACATGTTTCGCCACTCAAGGCGTAATCATAGCTGCAGTTAAAATCACAGCCTACCTATTTAAGACAGCTGGACAAACTCTATTGGTTAAAACTTTAATTTGTTAACAAGTTATGTTAAGGGATATTTAACCCTATGTACGCTTTTGAACATAAAGGCCTCTTTGTAGTTCATTCATATGGTAATTCATATAATTTACTTAAATATTTACCAATGCATATATATAGCCCTAAACGTGTATATCCATTAGGATTAAAACTAAGATATGCAGGGAAATGCAAAGACACAGTAATTAGTATTTTGAGTTAGAATTAAGTACTGATTATAAACATTGCATTTTATACATTTAAGTCAACAGAGGGATAACATGATCCGTCTCATACAAATGCTTAGTAGTTAAACTCAATAGTGTAAACGCTGTAAAGTTTCTCAACATTCACATATGACTATATTCAATGAAGAAATGTACATATATACACAAAGTGCTAGAAAAATGGAGAATGAGGAAAACTGTAACACAATAAACAATCAAACTAGTTTGACTGTTTTAAGTGTTTTTGAATATATTCGAATACAAATGTTTATATCAAATATCCCCAGTAAAAAATGAACATTAAATATCAAATGATAAATAAATTGAAGAATAAATAAAATAAAATAAATTAAATTAGATAGATAGGGAATCGCACGTTAGTGCATGTGATCAGAAACCTATGCCGCAGAAGAGGGAGATGCATGGACTGACCAATCATTTCCAAAAATTTATTAGGTCATACTCTGAATTCAGACCCAGAGGTACTCTGGTCTGAAGCTTAAATATCCAATACATGATCTCCCTCTTCTGCAGCAGCTGATCACGATCACCTCCTCTTGGTGGGCATGACACCCTCTCTATGGCCTGCCATCTCAAGCTACTGATATCTTTATTATGGCAACGTGCAAAGTGTCTGACTAGTGGTGTACTTGCTTCACCTGCTTGAATGGTGGATAAATGGTTGCGAATGCGAACCTTCACCTCATTAGTGGTTAATCCTACATATTGTAGGTGACAACATATGCAGGTGAGAAGATACACCACATAAGTTGAGGTACATTTCAGACAGCTGTTGATTGGAAACGTGTCACCTGTAACTTCCGATTTGAAAATGTTTGACACCATAATGTATTCGCAGACCCGACATTTTTGTCTGCATTTGAATAAACCTTTGTGAATTAGCCATGAACTCACAGGTTTATTCATTTCAGGTAACATTGATGGTGACAAAACATTTGCCAAAGTCTTTGCTCTCCGATAAGAGCATCTTAGGCCAGTTTTGACACAATTTTCCAATTTATCATCAGCTGAAAGGAATTTAAAGTGTTTCTTAACAATCTTGCATATTTCAGTATACTGTGTGCGAAAGTCCGTTACAAAAGTAACGCCATGGTGGATGTCTGAGACTGTGTCTTTAAGAGACCCTTGGATCAAAGTGTTCCTATCAAGTATACAGTATACATTAGGCATGTTTAAGTATGTATCAATATGTTAAGCCTTTGCCTGCTTTTTTATTTCAAACACCTAAGATATATCTTTGAGCCTTTTTGTGCAATTTTTAAAAAAAATATTTATTATAGTGTTATTATCAGCGTAATTGTAATGCAATTTTGATGTGTTTTGCAAACACCTGTGATAAACCCCATACACAATATCGATTGTGTGTAACTGTTAACGCGCCACTCGTGATCTGGCCCTTTATTATGACAATAACAAATAAAGGGGAAACACTTAAACACCCCCTCTATTATGAGTGATTTTATAGAGAGAACATGAAAGTGTTCCGCAGCTATAAAATATAACTAAATATAAGCCAGTAAAACGTAGGGGCATGTGCACAATAGTGAATAAGCATCTCTGGGTACAAGACGCAGCAAGGCACAGCTAACAACATGCTTATTGTTTATACAGAGTGTCAATACACAGAGACTGCCATTCATTTTGTCTCCTTGTTACTCAAATAGATGTAGCTTTTTTTTGCAACTAGAATGCTCTAAGCTCTTATCTCAGACTAAAATAAGCTGAACTACAAGGTCAGCTTGAAGTGTCACAGCTATAAACAGGGGGTAATGTAAACTATAATTATGTTTAACATTTTATGCAGATCTTTTATAAGTATTGACTCATTTCTGTGGTATTTATTGAAAAGGGGAATTAAATGCCTGTTTAAAGCGACATGAAGTCAAAATGAAACTTTTGTGGATCAGACCAAGCGTGCAATACTATCCAGTTTACTATTATTGGCTACACACATATGCCTCTTGTCTTTGGATTATCAGATGTGTTCAGCTAGTATCTCTGGAGCTGACTTTAACTATGTGTTTAGCCCATTGCAAGAGTTAAACACAGAGATATATGCAAATAATAATGCAATAATAAAATGCTGTAACACATTACAGCATTTTTTTAGACTTGTCATTTTAACCCTTTAAGGACACAGCTTTCAGTTTGCTCAATTGTTTTATGACGGAAAAATTCCGTCATATGTCCTTAAGAGGTTAAGTATAGTCATTATATCAACAAACGCATAGGGAGTGAGCAGCCCTTTATACATTTTTAATAGTTTAGCTGTAAAACTGAGTAGTCAAATAAATGAGAGAAAATATTTCAACATTTTCAGACTACTGCTATCCAAATATGCATTGAACCCTTACACACAATGCAGGTCTAGGAAATTAATATTAGACCCATGATTCCCAAGAGGGGAGGGGGGTCTCGTCTCAACATCACATGCAGGATTAGCAGTGTCAGACATCGATGCCTGTTGCCTCCAGCACGGCCGTCTACGGGCACCGTAACCAGCAAGCTAACCATCACCGGACCATGTAAGTGCTGTAACCACTGTTTGCAAACACCCATCTCTCCACTGCTTAAAACTAATATGTGCCACTGGCTGTGTCACCACTGTTATTTCCCTTTACCTGCTCTAGTGACAAATCCTCATCCAAGTTTCCGAACCAGACAGTGAGGCCAAATTTTGTATGCTCATGTTGGCTTCCCAGTGCTTCCCTAGTTCCCAGTGTCTGTGTGCATATATTGCTATCACTACTGACTACGCGTGCAGTCAGGGTTCAGAGCCAATGTGCGCACCAAAGCTGCCAGCCAATGGGAAGATCTTCAGACTGAGCTGCACCAATGGATCTATTCTTTGGTGAGCTGTGGCAACTGACTGAGACTCTGTGTAACCCACGTGATATGAGTAGCAGGCAGATGAAAAAAATAAAAATAAACAAAAAACATGGTTTGTGCTGAAGGCAGCTGGCTCCCCCCTGAGGGGGGACCTCCAGGGCCCTGTTGCAGTTGTATCCTCTGCATCCACGGTAGTTCAGTCCCTGATTCTGTTTATGTTCATTATTCTCAAATCCTGCGATGAGTTTGTCTCACATATATAAAGAGATGAACCTCCTGGTTAAATGACCCTGCTGTTTTATACATAGCACCCTGTTTTTTTTCAGCTTTGTATGTGATAATTAATATTTGTTGGTCTCAAACATTTTTACATCCCCACTCACAATAATAAAAGTTCTGGAAGCGTGTAGCTTAAATAAATTAAATTATTTCCATTTCATGTAAGCCATGTAAATTTTTTAAGATTTTTGAACTAAATGTAACTTTTAGCAGCTCTGTTCCTTTATTTGTACCTACAGCAATGGAGATTGCTATTGGGAGTGCCAATTATGTATAACGGTCCATGTGTGAGCTCTGGGGTGAATCAGCTGTTCCCTCATTGGTGGTATGGAAGGTATGTTCCTGTTTCCTGAAAGAGGATTGGCTATTGAGGCCGCTTTGCTAGATGAGCATTGAGCCAGTAGTGGTAAGAAGGAGGATTCCTGGTAGACGCCAGACAGTGAGTTCTTGCTGGTGGAGCGGAGGATTTGGATGTTAGAGCCTTAACATAGTCTACCGTAGGGGATCGGCTGCCAAACCGGCTCTAGAGCAAGAAGCCTTTTTTTCACTCACCTGAACGACACAGCACAGACATCTATTGACCGGCTAAGCAAAAGCAGTGCTTTTCCTGCTGGTAACTATACTGGTCTGTGAATATGAATGCCTTAATGGCTACTTATGTTTGAAGATTGTTAAGATAACTATTGTATCTTGAAGTGAGGATACAATTGCATAGAGCTGTCAGGTTCGAGTGATTTTTGGGTAGAGACATTCCAGTCCAGGCTTACAAGCTGCATTGATTCTACACATTGGTTTATGGACCAGAATCTATTGCTACTAACCTGTTTAACTGAGGGAATGGGGCAACTGAGAGTCACAATCACCTTTTTGCTGTTTAACTTGGCTTAAATGAATATCCTAGCCAAAAAAGGATGATCTTCCTGGAGTCATTGTGAAGTAATCGATGACTCCAGACTAGTCATCAGAAGCCATCCTGAAATATGCCCACAGGCCAAAATATTTAAATCAGATTTCTCTAGTCATTCATTGGCTGTTCGTGCTTGTGAAGTAATCAGTAAGGTAATCTGCTAATCATTCTGAAGACATCACCCATAATGTTGTACCTTAGCTGATGACTTTACAACATGATGATGTCTGATGATGTGCAAATGACTTCTAATGATGGTCATTAAACATTGACAACAAGTCAGGAGCGGTATCTAAGAAACTGAGAGGCAGATAAACATTATTAAACTTGTTATTAATCTCACTCCAATCATCACATACATGTAATTACGCACTTGTTAGCACCATGGTCTAAGCATAATTGTACTAAATGCAATTAATAAGTTTGTACTAGGGTGTCTTTTAGATCTAAAACAGTAATAAGCAAATTCTCCAGTCTGTATTCCCTCTAATTTGTAGCAAGGGGCCACGCAGGGTGACCCCGCAAGACATTTCCACAACTAGACTGTTCTGAACTATGGAATCATTGTCATCTGTGTTATATTCCAAGAGCAGCTATTTGCCATCATTCCTGCATATCGACATTTCACTTGTAAAGCTCAGATAAATATATTTTGAACTGGGATCAAAAATTCCCACAAAAATGTAGAATTCTGGCAAAGCTCAGTGAATGAGATCTTCATTCCTAAAATGTCATACAGCTGAATGAGCAAAGCTCTGATATGTTTCAGCTGTACTGAACTGTTATTTTCAGTGGCACTGAAGTGCTTAATGTTTCAAGTGACACAGTGATGCAAAAGAAAATGCGCTAATATTTTATTATTGCTTTCAAAACAGTTCAATCATTTTGCACTGGTTTTTGGGAGTTGATTTCTGAACTGTGGCCAGTGATCACAATCACAAAATGCTTAAGCCATTAAAACCCCTGAAGCTCAAAATCTTTACCTCCCAAAAACAACACAAAATAGTTTTCTTCATTGTTTATTTCCCAATTTTGTAATTGAAAAAAGAAATGCGCATAGTTAAACAAAATGTTGATATGGGTGTTTTAGCAATTACATCACAGGTTAAAGGGCCTGCATGCTGATTGGTCCTTTTTATTAGTGATAGTGATGATACTAGGTGATGTGTGCAATTAACCTGTTGTGTACCAAAACCATAGAGATATGTGTGCAAGTCTATCTAAGGACTTTGAACATGGGCATAATTGGTACCGTGAACAACGTGTGTTTGTTGGGTTAACAATTTCTCTAATATTAACTTCATATGATCAAGCAGAAAGCGCTTGTATCTTGCGCTTGCGGTATTTTTTTTTTTCAGAGATAAATATCTTCTTGTGCAAGTGAAACTCATTAAGATTTAAATACAAACAGAAAGAGAAGCAGTCTGCAGCTAAGTGGCTTGTTCTATAGTCCGGTTACCACCAGGGAGTAGCTTAATTTTGCCCATTTGTGCTTTTCACAGAGGAAAACTTTGCTGAAGTAAATCAGTCTGATCCTGCCTAGTAAGGTCAGCCCAGCCCTGAAATACCAGGCAATTGTCCTCTACACAAGGGAAATGGCAAACCAAGATGATAATTTCGGCCTCATCAGTGAGGTGCAGCCACATCCCTCTAAGCACAATAGGCAAGGAGTCCATGTCTGGTTTCCTCTTGGGTTACTGTGTTCCTTGTTCAGAGAGGAATTGCCTGGTATTTAGGCACTGGACTGACCGTAATACACGGGATCAGGCTGATATACTACAGGAAAATTCTACTATGTTAAAAACATTACTGGGCTAAAAGAAGTTGCACCCAGGTGGTAAATCGCCATGGAACAGTCTAACAATGGTATTGAGCTGGTTGTTCGATCCTGAGGGTGCACTTCTCTCTGTGTGTTTCACTTGCACAAATACCCCAAGCAGCCTCTTACTCCTGCATTCAGCAGTGAACAAAATGGCAGAATCTCTATTAAGAACTAATAACTTGGATTGTGATCGGAAAAATTAGAATTGGTTCATGTTAAGTATGTTATGTTGATAAACAATGAAAATGTCTAATTGTGATTGTATCAACATCAAAAATGTCTCACTGGCCATTGTAAACATGCCAAGAAATTTGATAATAAAAGTTGTCTAAAAAGTGCCTTAAAAGTACATGCTCTGGCCCCCATTTATCATAGTGTGTGCCGGCAAGAACCAGTCAGCTTGCATTCAGGGCCTCCGGGCAGCATTGGCTGCTGGAATGTAAGCTTGCACAAGAACGCTTGTTTAACCCCAACTCCGAGCAGTGCTTGTCCATCCTCATGGACAAATGAGTCTGGGTTGTCTGACATCTACACCCTCTGAGGTTGTGAACTAGTGGACGTGAAACTGAACTTAATAATTACTTCTCATGAATGAGCTTGCACTGAAATGGCCCCAATATCGGGGCCTCTATCTGAACCATGAAAGTTAAATCTTGACTTTCATGTTCCTTTTATATTTAGTAACCTTATTAAATTGTTGATGTATTATGAAGAATATAATCCTGAGTGATAGCACAATAGTTCCACCAGTATCTGACATTTTAGTGAATTCTTGTTTCGTATGCACCTAATATTGTCTCATCATTTAAAAGGGAAATAAAAACCATTTGAATCTCATTTGACCTCAATTTAAAGGAACATTCAAATGCACTATGTTGCATATGGGCTAGATTACAAGTAGTGCAGTATATATTTTTTTGCAATCGCTAAAAACTCCTCTAGAGTTAATCTATTTGTGCTAGTCAGGTTGCGCTAGCATTACCGATTAAAAAAAACCTTAGCAGTAACCCAACTAGTGCAAAAACCGTAACACCCCCTTTTTCTCGCAAACACCATGACATATTCTCATTAGCGCAAACACGACATGTAATTATGCATATTTCATATTCCAATGTTCTTTAACTTGTTTGTTTGTAATATGTGCATACCCGATCGCATACTGTAATATCCGCAAACATGATCACATACTGTAATATGTGCATACGCAACATTAAAATATGACAAATATATTAATGTTTTTATATGTGTATATATGTTTGAGCCCCTATAGGCTTTAATGCAATATTTTTCTTTATTTTTTTATTAGATGGTGTTATTATGAGTGTAACATTTTTACAATGTGTTTAGTGCAATTTTTTAGTTTCAGAAAAAACTGTTTTCCACAGCTCTGAGATCGTGGTGAGGATTGAAGCGTAAATCGCGATATCGCTCAATTTGTAATATCAGCACAATTCAAACTGCTCGCAAAAACATGATATCGCTTGTGCAAAAACGTTTGCACCTCACTTGTAATCTAGCCCATTACCTTCTATTACTATTAGTTTAACTATTCCAAAAGGGTTAACAAATACATATTTGTACTTTTAGAGCAACCCCATTTAGCTCCTGATGAGGAAACAGCCAATGATTGGTGTGTACCCATGTATGTACGCTCCTGATTGGCTTGCAAAGCTTCAGCCTAATATGACCGGAAAATAGAAGAACTTTGCAGGGGTTTAGCACAAAGTAAAAAAAAGTAATTTTATTATAAAGTAAATATCCTTTTAATACATTTTGAGTGGGAAGGGAAGCTGCATGAATGTGCAGTCAGTACTTTATCACTCAGGAATATAAATGTGCAGGTGAGCTATAAGCTGCCTCTCATGAATACTTCCCCTGGATCTATCAGATTTCCCTGAGGATAAGGCTGCAGGTAATCTGTGTTTTTACCATGATCACCTGGGTGCACGGGCAACAAAGTTTCTCTGTTTCTTCACCTTGTCATTGTGTGTGACATCATTGCACAGGATGTCACCTTGTCACAACAGGAAAGACCTTCTCATTCTGCCACTAGAGAACATGACATCCATCTCAACTGTCCCAGATTTTGCGGGATTGCCCACGGCCTGTCCCACAGCTTCCACTGTCAAATATACTGGTTTCCAGAGACTACCCAGGTTGTTCCCATGACACTTCCTGTCCCTGCCAACCCAACATGGCATGTCCAGCCATGCCTTCAGAAATATCACGTCCCCCTTCCTCTCACAGCTCCACAAACAAGCCCCCTCACCTCACTGTCTCAGATACCCTCTGGGAAATGTTAGCAGATATGACATAGGGCTAGATTTATCAAAGCCATTCTCCTTTAATCCCGTCCAAAATAGCACATACGACCTGATCGTCATATTCATCACAGCTCCTGAGTGCAACAATATACATTAGTAATAGGCGTAATTTAACAGCCTGACCTACAAATATGCCCGGTTTCTTATTTATCATTGTTTTGCGCCGATAGGGAACTGCAATTTCGGCTTCAATTGCGTGTTGTATATTTCGCCATACAGACTGAGGTGAACACCATTATAATAAATGCTTTTACATCTTGTGATGCGGTACTTTCTTCTTTTAACTAATTTTTCAAAGGCTCAGCGCCAAGAAGAGACTGTTATTGGCAGAAATTTGCCCTTCCACTGGCGCATATGGGTACCAACAGTTTTATAGATAGATATATTGATATATTTATTTTTGCAATCTTAAATTATCAACATATGGCAAAAACAGCACAGAAACATTATATAAGATAAATATAAGCTAAATATTAAAGGGACATAATACTCATATGCTAAATCACTTGAAACTGATGCAGTATAACTGTAAAAAGCTGACAGGAAAATATCACCTGAGCATCTCTATGTAAAAAAGGAAGATATTTTACCTCACAATCTCCTCAGCTCAGCAGAGTAAGTTCTGTGTAAAAAGTTATACTCAGCTACTCCCAGCTGCAGGTAAAAATATAAAAAAAATGAAGAAATGAACAGCAGTCAATCAGCATCAGCAGTGCTGATGTCATGAACTCTTACTGTGATCTCATGAGATTTGACTTAACTCTCATGAGATTTCATAGTAAGCTTCCTTTACCTGATTGGTGAAATAATATGAGAGTGCACATGGCTCATCCCCTAAGCTGTCCCAGGACAGACACACTAAAATGCTGCTTAGAAATCCTTTACAATGGGAGGTGGCTACTGAGGAACTTTTGAGGTAAAATATCTTTCTTTTTTACATAGAGATGTTCAGGAGATATTTTCTAGTCAGCTTTTTACAGCTATGCCGCATCACTTTCAAGTGTTTAAACATTTGGGTATTATGGCCCTTTAACTTAAAAAACGTTTTTTAAATAACCAAAACATGGCGGCATAAATATTTATAGGGATGTACTGTGATATATTGGGAGTAAATGCTGTTTCCGACAGGCAAAATGTATCATTATTATGCCCCAGCTCGCCTGCACAGTTACGTCTATTTTTTTGATAAATTCAGGCACACATGTGCACTTCTCTGGAGGCGAGCTGGGGCACAGTTACAGGCGAGGTACAGACAGAGTTCACCTAGCCTTTGATAAATCTAGCCCATAGTATAATCCTCCACACTACTAGCTTAAAAATTATGTCACATGTATGAAAGATGGTAAGTTTTTCGTACAAAGATAATTAAAGTAAGAAATTTATGTACTCAAAAATCCTCTGTTCCCTAGCCGATACCAACTCACACTCATAACTATACTGGTAAAATTGGACACTTCTCCACAAGTCTTGACACAAAAAGGATTATTCAGGAAGGAAACATATTTTGCTAACAACTAAATAACCATCTTTTACGTTTGTAAAATCCCCTCTTTTAAACGCAATAATGAAATAAAAAATACTTCCATGTCTCTTTAACACTGAGAGAAATTACTTAGAAGTAACTTTGTAAATTGCTGGTGAGAGAAGAGAAAGTTTCTAAAAACCCATTTATACAATTATTTCCAATGGTCATTTATCTCCATTTACCACAGTAAACACATAAATATTTAATGCTTTGTCCTTAGAATCACATGTCATTGATTTATCTATGTATCATGCTGCAGATACAAAGTTTAACTATTTCTAATTAATCTGTTGGACTCCACACAAATAATGTTTTATTCTGTTTATTCAAATAACTCATTTGATTAATTCAAATCATTTTTTACCAGTTTTCTCAGCTCAGCAGTATTTTATTATAATCAAATAAAGGAAAATGTTTCAAATATGTTATTTTTGTAGTGTTGTCTGTATTTTCTAGACAGTTTCATGGTAGTAATAAAACAGCAATATTTTTTATTTAGTCTTAAGACAATAAACGACACCACCTTGAAATGTCCTGAAAGACAAATGAAATCAGACTTTTTTCAATGTCAGATTAACCTCCTCCGTTCATGCAAACAGATTTTATCTGCAATCTCAATGTGTGGCCATAAATTAAATAATTCATTTTCAATTTTTAATTATGTGTCCTGTACTAACGAATTGCACGCTGACATTTTAATAAGCCAATCTCTAAAACCCATTAACACATTAATGAATTACTAATATAATGCTTGGTAATAAAGGGGCATGAAAGACAAAATTAAAACTTCCATGTATTTAGTAGAGCATTCAGTTTTAAGAGACTTTTTAATTTATTTCTTATTTACCTGGGTGCAATTACTTTACAAGTACATGTAAAACCAACCAATACAAGTGAGATTATGGTCTAGATTACAAATGGAGAGCTAATGGTAAGTACAGGGTGTGCTATCCATATTGTGACCCTGCGATAAGAATAGCACATTTATCTGGAATTACAAGTGAATAGTACAAATGTTTTAGCAGAGAATCTGAACGCGGCCGTCATTTTTTTGCGCTCACTTTACTTTTATTGGATAGCTCAGGGTGCACTGTCTTCTCTCATATTCCAAGTGGCGAGTTACAGTGCTGGAAAATGTAGAATAAATGCATAATAAAAACACATTTATAATATATTAAATAAAGTACCTAACACACACACATATATATATTAAACGGAAACATAGGTTTACTATTTAAATAAATGTTGAAACAGAGATTTAAAAGGATATGGTATTGACAAGGTGTTGGACTGGGAAAGGCTCTAAGGAGTGTATATATATATATATATATAAATATAAATATATATATATATATATATATATATAAATTATATATACACACATATATATATATATAAATATATATATATATATATACATACATATATACAAATCCACGTACATATGTACACATTTTAGCTCTTCCCAGTCCAACTCCTTTTTATGATCCATATCCCTTTAAAATCACTGTTAAAACTTGTATTTCAATAATAAAGATAGATTGATAGATAGTAGTCAGATAGATAGTCAGATAGATAGTCAGATAGATAGATAGATAGATAGATAGATAGATAGATAGATAGATAGATGGATAGATAGATAGATAGATAGATAGATAGATAGATAGATAGATAGATAGATAGATAGATAGATAGATGATAGATAGATAGATAGATAGATAGATAGATAGATAGATAGATAGATAGATGGTATATAGATAGACATATAGATAGATAGACATATAGATAGATAGATAGATAGATAGATAGATAGATAGATAGATAGATGAGGCACTCAAGCAATAATCTGGGCAGATGTGCAACATTCTAATTATCTTACACTGTATCATTTTAGAAAATATACAACAAAACAAACAGAATGCTCACAGCAGCGTTCTATAAAGTATATACATCTCTAACAACTTGCAGTCGTGTTCCCCACAGAACTCGATGGAAGTTATTGTAAAAAGAATCTGAGATAACAGAGTCTCAGAATAGATAATAAAAGCCATATCTGCATTTGTATAAAAATGTTGCCTGGTCTCCAAATAACTGGCAGAGATACAATATTGTCTTCAGTTATGGGGCTTCATTCACAATCTTATAGGAACTGTAAACTCTACATTTCATCTATATAAGACAGCAGCAATATTTTTTTTGCATGAAATATAAAAAGGAGCTGAAGCTTTTTTTGTTTTATTTTGAAGTTAATAGGAAGTGCATGTTTGTGGGCAACTGGGTCTTAAAGGGACATTAAACAATAAAATGTCATGATTCAGATAGAGCATGACATTTTAAACATCTTTCAAATTAGTTCTGTTATCTAATTTGCTTTGTTCTCTTAGTATCCTTTGTTTAAAAAAAGCATACTCAGGTAAGCTTAGGAGCAAGCTGTGGATTGGTGGCTGCACATACCATATATGCCTCTTCTTATTGACTCAGCATTAAGCTGAGCTAGCTCCCAGTAGTGCATTGCTGTTCCTTAACAAAGGATACCAGGAGAATGTAGCAACTTTGATAATAGAAGTATAATGGAATTTTTCTTACAAGTGTTTTCGCTATCTGAATCATGAAATAAAATGTTTCTTTTTCATGTCCCTTTAAAAGCAAACTGTAATTTAAAAATTACTAGCTTTAATGTGTTACAGCGAGTTATTCTAGCATCAGTGGCCCTAAAGAAGTATGTGTTTAGCCTTCACAAAGGGTTTATTAAAAAGTTCTATTCTGAAGAAGATGCAAACGTATCCTAAGCAAGACACAAGTGGTGATTGGCTGGCCATGTGACTGTTGACTCTATTGGTTGACTGCAGTTCTCAGAAGAAGTTGCAAGGCTTGTAGCTCCCAAGTGGAATTTTACCTAGGCATTTAACGCCCCTTTCACAGGTTAAACACATAGGTATCTGGAGTCACAAGGGTAACAAATTAAAGCATGTCATTCTTGCATTCTTTTTAAGAACTGATTGCTCCCTGGCTGATACTCAGATCTTTTGCTGCTTTATTGTTAGACAATGATTTGCCTCACAAGCACAAACACATTCTGATCACAGGAACAATTCTGTTTAACAAAATACAATAATTAATATAAAAAGTGCTTTCAGATGCAAGAAAGAAAAAGATAATTTTGCGTCACAAAGTCTGACAATTTTCTGTACACAAATAATCTATAAGTAATCTGTCAAATAATTATGTTCCCACTGAATCTGGAATCCATATAACATGGAAATGCAGTCAGTGAAAATAATTTGGACCACTTTCCAATGAGCAAGCAATTGGCAGTCACTGCGTAAAATGCACAGAGACAAACAGGGATGTGACATTCCCGCAGTCAGAAGATCATGAGATGTGACTCTGTTAGTACTGAACCCCGAGCAACAAGAGAAATCATCTGTCTTCAGATTTATTAAGGAGACACAAAAGTCTACCTGACTGAAAGGTGAGAAAATTGCATAAATGGGTGAGCACAAAAGCAGAGAAAATATTTACAATAGAAGCTACATTCTGTATATGGCTCACCCTTTCACCCTTATGCCAGCACAATCCCACCCAGATCTGTCTAAGCTGGAATTACCACCAGACACACATAGAAATCACACATTAAAGACCATAGACACGCAGCCATGGTGTGGGAGCAAATATTTACCAGTGAAACTTAAATATAGAGCATTAGGGTCTCTCTCATCACTTTCTCATAGACTTTCCCTGGAAAATGGTTTGTGGGCAGCAGTGTCTTAGCAAGAAACCACAAATCACTGCTGGGGTGTGGTGTTACCCTGATGAGCCCACACAGAATTATCTTGTGTAAACCCAAAGCAAGGCTCAAATAGGACGTTTCAGAGACACTTGGCAAGGGACAGTGACACTAAATACTTTATATTCTGTGCTAATCTTGCAGTTTTTATTATTGTGTTTGTAAAGTTCTGTCACACAGCAGAGAACATTGGGATCTATTCCAGTCCATAAGAAGAGCCGTACATCAAAGCTTTTCATAGATTGGTTTCAAATTCTTAGTCATTTCATTCCATTAGAAAAACCCTTCTGCTATTTAATTGACCTCTTTCTTTTGGTCTCTGTTAGCTTAGCTCCTTTCCATAGTGGCATACTGAGGTATGCATAGGAGAGTGCATGTGTCTTGAGTACTATAGCATTGTTACAAACAAGCCATGCATTACTTCAGGTTTTATTATACATTGTGCAAACAAATAACAAAGCTGGCATTTAGATAGTTCCTACCCCAAATATATTTAAACATAAGTGCAACTCAAAATATATTTGTAAGCACAGATATGTTAAGCTGTATCAGCAACCGCTGCCTTGCACAAGGAATTGTGAAATAATGCACCTGTCTATTACAAACATTGTTGAAAACACTGCTACCACATAGGGCTCAAGACACGTGCACGTTCTACAGCCTACCTCAGTATGCTCTTGTGAAAAGAAACTAAGAGCTCATTTTCATTGAGCAGTAATTAGGTTTGCGCGAGGGGTCAAACCGATAAACATGCTGTCGGAAGCAATTTCGTTTCTTAACTGCTTCCAATGGCGCATTATGGGGCCTATTTATTATTGTGCGAGCGGACATGATCCAATATTGCAGATCATGTCTGCTGCACATCGATAAATGCCGACAGCATACGCTCTCGACATTTATTATTGCATCAGCAGTTCTTGTAAACTGCTGGTGCAATACCGCCCCCAGCAGATTCACGGCCAATGGGCTGCTAGTAGGGGGAGTCAATCAGCCCGATCGTAATCGATCGGGCAGATTTCCGGCGATGTCTGTCAGCCTCCTCAGAGCAGGTGGACAGGTTCAGAGCTTGATAATTCAGCCCCTATATCTCAACATTGGCAACCAGGAAATATTTTTACGTCCAATAAAAAGTATTAGAAGCCGTTAAGTGTTAACTTATAGCAGGTTTCCAATGAAAGCTCAAACCGTTATAATACATTGTCGGAGGCTGTCAATACATTGAAAAAAATTATGCCCAGCTCATCTAGGGGTTAAAGAGCTTTTTGAGATCTATTTCCCATTGACATTTTAAAACTTACAAAAAATGCAAATAATACAAGTGATTCAATGTAGAAAAAAATTGTAATATGTAATATTTATAGTTGCCCCATGTATAGGAATAGTTGCACTTATGTTTTTATGGAAATATCAGTATGTATTTACATATAAAAATATATGCAAGCACATATCTACAGAAATGAAACTACCTATGCCTAGGGCAGCAATATATATTACATATATTAATAAAGTGGAAAATATTATTATAATAAAAAATAGTATTTGCTTATAGTTAAAAAAAATATGTATTATAAATACGCGTATCTTTGTTTTTGTTTCTCTTTAGAGAATATCACAGGTAAGAAGCGTAGACGTTAAACGTACATTTTACATGTATGGTCGGGTTACCATAGCGACAAATTGATTTTCAATAAATCCGACATAGGATAGAAGCATTAACACAATGTTAACTTACTCCTACACGAAGAAAGCGACTGCACGAAATGCGTAAAATATTTCAATGGAAACCTGGTACTTTTTGCCTGTCTGCCACTACGGTAGCTTAAGGCTCCATTTTATTTACGGCTCAATATAAACGAGCCCTAAGTTTCCAGAAAGGATACCAAGACGAAAATATGATAATATAAGCAGAACAGAAGGTAACTTAAAATCGCATGTTCCATCTGAATAATACAAGTTTATTTTTTTACTTTTGTACACCTTTTAAAAACAGCCAGCTATATTCTAATCTTTCAGTAAACACTTTTCAAGCAGATGGTTTTAGCATTTTTGGATGTATTTAATTCCTCAATAAAACGTTTTGATTTGTTGTAAGACGCATTATTGCCTTTTTGTGCACATGCGCAATTCCCATGTAATAGCAACATGACTGTTTATTGGTTTATTAAAAAAGTTCAAATAACATATTAAAGCTATGAATGTTATAGCATTTTACCACCAATAAGTACTTCCAAATCGTCAGTAGCCACACAAGTGCCATGTTTACGCGTCCTTTGTTCTACCCAGGACATATAGATAATAAATATACAAAATATACATATAAACAAAAGCAAGATTTTATTAAAGGGACATAAAACCCCTCAACATTTTCTCTCATTAAGAAGGTAGAACATGCAATTTTAAACAACTTTCCAAATTGTTTTTATTATAAAATATGCTTCATTCTTTTGGTATCCTTTGTTTAAGGAGCAACAATGCACTACTGGGAGCTAGCTGAACAGATATGGTGAGACAATGACACATATACAGTATGTGAATCCACCAATTAGCAGCTAGCTCCCAGTAGTGCATTGCTGCACCTGAGCCTACCTAGATATGCTTTTCAACAAAGGATACCAAGAAAATTAAACAAATTAGATAATATAAGTAAATTGGAAGGTTGTTTAGAACTGTATGTTCTATCTGAAACATGAAAGAAAAATGTTGGGTTACATGACCCTTTAAGAAAAGCATCAATAAGTCATATATAATAATGACACCACCTCCACCAGTGCCACGCTTGATAGGGTAGGCAATCACAATTTGTAGAGTATAAAACCAATAATAATACTTAGAAAAGTGATTTAAGTAAATAAGCTGTAAACTCACCACCAGCTCGGAGAACCTGGCATTGAGCTCTTCTGCTGAGGGCATGGGCCCTGTGAACTCCAGGAACTGCAGAGGGCTGTTATCCTTAAGGTTGATTTCAGGGTGTTCGCTGCTTCCGAAGCAGCACAGGAACCCCAACGCATGACGACTCCTTTTCCGGGGAGCCATGGTCATCTTGTACAATGCTATCTACTGATCATGATCTAGACAAAGAGAAAGAGAGACTTATTGTGAATAGGACCATAACCATGGTCATCCTGTACAATGCTATCTACTGATCATGATCTGGACAAAGAGAAAAGGGTAAATTAGTTAAAGGGACATGGATCAGATAGATTATACATTTTTGAATAACTTTCCAATTTACTTCTGTTATCAACTTTGCTTTATTCTCTTGGTATCTTTTTTTTTTTTTATTTTTTTAAAGAACAATTTTTTATTGAGGTAAAGAGTATCAACAACAAAACAGAAAATATGTCCAGATACAAAGCAGACTTGACAAAAACACCTATACAATTCTCAGTAGACTAGATCTAAAACATTAGGGTACCGGTATTGCAGGTATAGTTACCATGACTAGACTACAGTGATACAAATTAACCATAGATGAGGGCTTTTACTATATAATAAGGCAAAGTCCCTAGTAAGGAAATAGTTTCTGGCATGAGTTCTAAGAGTTTATCTAAGATGTAGATCATAAAATGTATGAGCTAGTGTGTGACATATATGGGTAGCTGGAACACATAATAGTGAAACCTCATTTTTTTTAATTTAGGGGAAGGTGAAGTCAGCGGACCAGAGCCGCTTTAGATGAAAGGGGGAAGGGGAGGAGGGCGGAGCCAGCCAGGGCAGCATTCCGGGGTGGGATTTTTGTCTCTAGGTATAGTTCAAATAATGTACCTCATAAAACAGATTGCAAATTTATAGTCTTATAGAATACAACAGCTAAGAAGAGATATGTCTATAATAGATAGTCATTAATGCACTTAAATACTCCATAAAGGGGGATATATTTATCTATTATGCATACTGCTACCAAAGGCTTAGGAAATTAAAGGGACATTCTACCCTCAGTTGATGCTAATAAATTTGTGCCTAATAAATATACTTTTGTTACCTTCTGTATTTGTATTTGCGCGCCATGTAATGGGGCATTTACAAACCATGATTAACCAATAGGAAGTTGTAGGGGTTTCTGTGAGAATTTAGCATCCCTCAGTTATAAGGTTAGCAGCTCAAGATATATGGGGCTGGGGAAGTGTACTGAGATCGGCCATGACATAGGCCCTCTACTAATGTACCAGGAATAATACAAAAAATAACAGTGTAATACCTCTTAGGATAAGGAGAGTAGGGGATAACTGTTATGAGAGGAGACATATCAGTTGTGCAAATCTGTAGCAAGGAGAGAAAATATATAATTTAAGTTATATCTTATAAGTATTGACTATGACTAAATAGCATAGCTGACTTGAATTAATAAACAGTAAAATATATGGGCACTTAAAGGACCAGTCAACACTGTGGATTTGCATAATCAACAAATGCAAGATAACAAGACAATGCAATAGAACTTAGTCTGAACTTCAAATGAGTAGTAGATTTTTTTTTAACAATTTTAAAAGTTGTCTTTTTCCACTACCCCTGTACCATGTGACAGCCATCAGCCAATCACAAATGCATACACGTACCATGTGACAGCAATCAGCCATTCACAAATGCATACACACTTATTCTTGCACATGCTCAGTAGGAGCTGGTGACTCAAAAAGTTTAAATATAAAAAGACTGTGCACATTTTGTTAATAGAAGTAAATTAGAAAGTTGTTTAAAATTGCATGCTCTATCTGAATAATGAAAGTTTAATTTTGATTGATTGTCCCTTTAAGCATGATGCACAGTCATAACAAATACACACAAAAGGGTATGTACTACGTAGACTAAACATAATAAATGTCCATAATCCTGCATATAGAGATTTGGCCCTCTCAGGTCTAGCTCTATAATAAAAGCCAATTATAAGTAGTTAGGACTTCTAGGTAGTTCCCAGCATGCAATTTTGAAATATAGATACTACTTTAAGATATATCTGAGATACTACATACAACAGTGTTATATCAAAATATATAGATTTAGCTAATGCAGTGTGAGCAGTTACACCCTAAACTATAGAATGTAATTGACCCCAAAGAGCTATAGAAGTCAGTGGTAAAGTAAGAGAGGGAAGATTCCCTTGGAGTTGGGGCATATAACATTTGGGACCCTATTATGTAAGCTGTATTAAGATGTTTAGCTATATGAGTGTAGATATGCATAGGAATGGGTGTCAACTATGCTAACTAAGCTTATTTACTTGAAAAATAAAAGCTGCAAGCTAAAAGTAAGGCTACTCAGGTAACTAATAACGTTAAATTAAAGCTAGGTATAATAGGTATGACGTGAGGGGATACATGAGGTGCATGATACAGGGTATGGTTCCCCATTTGACGTAGGTATGCCTATGTAAATATTAACCCTTCATAGGCTGTGATGAACTAAATATAAGTAACTCTCATGGTCAATCCAATAGTAACTTTAAAGTAGTCATGTCCCAATTGTGCCTTAAACTGCAGGAGGCATTATGTTAACATTATGTTCTGAGTATAACCGTATGGGAATATTAAGTATATAGTCCAACGTTTGGTCTTTTGGTATCTTTTATTGAAGAAGAAGAAGCAATGCACTCCTTTGAGCTAGCTGAACACATTTGTAAGCCAAGTATACAAATTCAGCACTAGCTCTAAGCTCCTGAGCCTACCTAGATATTATTTTCAACAAAGGATACCAAAGGAATGAAGCAAATTAAATAATATAAGTAAATTGGAAAGTTGTTTAAAATTGTATGTTCTACATGATTTGGATTTCATGTCCCTTTAAGTCTAATTCAGGAGCTGCAAGCATGTAAGTTACCAATCAGGAAACAGCTAGTGATTGGCTGCTTAAATGGACACTGAACCCAAAAAAATTATTTTTTGATTTTAAGCAACTTTCTAATTTACTCCTATTATAAAAAAAAAATCGTTCTCTTGCTATATTTATTTGAAAAAGAATGCATCTAAGGTTTTTTTGGTTCAGACCCTGGACAGCACTTTTTATTGGTGGATGAATTTATCCACCAATCAGCAAGAACAACCCAGGTTGTTCACCAAAAATGGGCCGGCATCTAAACTTACATTCTTGCATTTCAAATAAAGATACCAAGAGAATGAAGAAAATTTGATTATAGGAGTAAATTAGAAAGTTGCTTAAAATGTCATGCTCTATCTGAATCACGCAAGAAAACATTTGGGTTCAGTGTCCCTTTAATCTCACTGCTGCTCCTGATTGGCTGACCTATAGTTTCCTGCTTGGGAGCCTCCTTATAAAACAGCCCAAGAGCTAATAAACACTCTTCAAGTGCTGATCATTACAATGGTGTACATTTCTGTTGTAATACAGTGTTTATTACTGCACTGCTACATGTTGCTGAGAGTGGATTGAGCTCACTTGGGTACTCAACACTTTATATATTTATATAAATATATTCAAGGCCCATATTCAGAGATGGCAGAAGCTCTGTTTATTCCAAGAAAATTATTTCTGACAAGAGGTCACAATTTAAGGTTGGAGGAAAGGAGATTTAATCTCCTGCAATGGAAACGTTTTTTCACTGTAAGAGCAATAAAATTGTGGAACTCATTACCAAAGGAGGTAGTGAATGCCAATACCCTAGATACATTTAAAAATAGTCTGGATACATTTCTGTATATAAACAAAATTCATGGATATGATTGCTAGTATTAGTTTACAGGAGAACACCTAGCGCCTGTTGCTGTTGACCCTTAGCTAAGATAAATTGACCCCTAGTGGTCAAAATTCAAATATTAAACTGTTCACAAATATCAAAGCGCCAACTTGAAAGGCTGGGTCCTAGATTGAATACAATTTTATTTAAAAAGATAATATAATTTTGTAAATTGTATTAAGAATTATATTATCTTTTTAAATAAAATTGTATTCAATCTAGGACCCAGCCTTTTAAGTTGGCGCTTTGATATTTGTGAACAGTTTAATATTTGATTGCTAGTATTACATTAGTCACCTTTTAGTGGGGTTATTTAAGCTTAACTGGAGCTTTTTGTAAGTATTTTAGATTTGTATAGGTTGAACTTGAAGGACTTCAGTCTTTTTTCAACCTTATCTACTATGTTTCTATGTAACACATAGGTGATTCAACCTGTCATGTACTTGATAAACCCCCGATATTGCCATTGTGTTTATCTTCAATTGTGTCCATTGTGGCAAGTAACAATTGTGTGTTGTTTTCAGGAGGTATTGATTACATGCTTGAGAAGTATTATTGCGCGAAACATTTTTTATCATTGTGATCACTGTAAAAACACCTGACAATACCATGTAATTTTCAGAAATCACTATCTGCTAAAAACAAGCGTAAGATTGTGATTAACCCAATAGTTAGCCAGGAACAGTCTAACACAATATGCAAATTAGATCACATAATTTATTCTTTAAAATTATCTTTCAAGATTTGCACATTTTTTTACATCTTGAACCATTTACGTGGCACCATCAATAGAACGTAAGGTTTACAGTTGATTACTTTAAACTACTTTGGCTTTTGTTTGTATTGGATCTAAGACTTGTGTCCTCATGTCTGTATGTTTGATGAGTTGTGAGTCTTGTTTTATTTAGATCTTTGTTTTACTAATGTGTTTCATTAAATGTAAGACATTCTTTCCCTCAAAGAGCTTAGTCTGTTAGAAGTGAAAGAAAAATGTTGTTGCTGTTATAAGACACAGATCTACAGTCATGTCAGGTGTAGAGAGATGTAATTGGGAAACATACTCATCTGCTAACTGTAAACGACCCAGGAATGTCTTACAATGTTTTTTTTTTTTATTGTTTTTGCAATTAAAAGAGGGGATTTCAAAATAATTAACAGTTTGCTTTTTTATGGATGTTCCTTACACTTGAACAGATATTCCTATAAAATGTAAATTCCAGAGATACCTTTTAAAATGCATGCGATCCAGCAGTAAGTCACAAGCACGAGACCTGCTACAGATCCAGCAGTAAGTCACATGCATGACACCTGCTACAGATCCAGCAGAAAGTCACATGCATGAGACCTGCTACAGATCCAGCAGTAGGTCCCAGTCACATGATGCATGAGACCTGCTACAGATCCAGAAGCAAGTCACATGCATGAGACCTGCTACAGATGCAGCAGTAAGTCAAATGCATGTGACCTGCTACAGATCCAGCAGTAAGTCACATGCATGAGACCTGCTACAGATCCAGCAGTAAGTCACATGCATGAGACCTGCTACAGATTCAGCAGTAAGTCACATGCATGAGACCTGCTACAGATCCAGCAGTAAGTCACATGCATGAGACCTGCTACAGATCCAGCAGTAAGTCACATGCATGAGACCTGCTACAGATCCAGCAGTAGGTCCGAGTCACATGCATGAGACCTGCTACAGATCCAGCGTTAAGTCACATGCATGAGACCTGCTACAGATTCAGCAGTAAGTCACATGCATGAGACCTGCTACAGATCCAGCAGTAGGTCCCAGTCACATGCATGAGACCTGCTACAGATCCAGCAGTAAGTCACATGCATGAGACCTGCTACAGATCCAGCAGTAAGTCACATGCATGAGACATGCTACAGATCCAGCAGTAGGTCCGAGTCACATGCATGAGACCTGCTACAGATCCAGCGTTAAGTCACATGCATGAGACCTGCTACAGATTCAGCAGTAAGTCACATGCATGAGACCTGCTACAGATCCAGCAGTAGGTCCCAGTCACATGTATGAGACCTGCTACAGATCCAGATATAGATCCAGCAGTAAGTCACATGCATGAGCATCCTACATTATGCTTTGAGCATGTGGAGAACCTTGTTTTGTTTCCACACTTGGGATTATGTATGACTATGTTTGGCTGTTTATAGTTCTATGCAAATACAGTTCTAGGTGTCTCTAAAGGTCATCGGATCCCCTATCATTACTGTAGCATCCCCAGCCTTGCACTCATCAGCCATTAATTAAAAAAACAAGTCTGTTTAGCTTTTGTTAGCACCCACAAATATTTATGTTTGGCTCCATGTAAACATCAGGTGACTTTCTGGCACTTTGTTGTGTGTCTGGATGCCCTCCAATCGGATCACTACCATGGGACTCACATCTCTATATAAGACATTGTGGTAATATACTAATATTATAAATACACCAGTTCTCCTTTAGAGGAAGAATGACTAACATTTGCACAGCTGTTGTGTTCTAGGATAAATCCGCAAGACTTTTATGCTTTGTGTACACTACCTTTCTGGCCTGTGGATGGGGCGCTGACGCATATCCTGGCAGCAAGTGCGCTCACCTCCCCTTCTTGGCAAACTCTTACTTTTTAATGACCTGGATCCCACATGTGTGAGACCTACGCTCATAGGGGAATCATACACAATACTTATCACTCATGCACTGTCATCCACTGTAAAGTCTACTTACATAGCTACATGAGTTCATCATCTCACATTTAACCTTGTAAACTCCTGAAACTAGTAGTTCTTAGCTCAACATCTATAGTTGTAGAACCTGAGCACAGACTTAGACCTAAACAAGTAATAAGTGTTTTATGGTGTATACAATATGATAATATTTTATAATAGCAAATATATTTCTGTGCTTGGCTTGGTATTTCAAGAGTTCATTCATTCACACACACATACACACACATATTCATACAGACACACACATGCATGCACATATTCATACAGACACACACATGCATGCACAAACACACAGTTATACACATACATACACACACACACATATTCATACATGCACACAATTATACATATACATACACACATGCATGCACAAACACACACACACACATATTCATACATACACACACAATTATACACATACATACACACATGCATGCACAAACACACACACACATATTCATACATACACACACAATTATACACATACATACACACATGCATGCACAAACACACACATGCATGCACAAACACACACATATTCATACATACACACACAATTATACACATATATACACACATGCATGCACAAACACACACACACACACATTCATACATACACACACAATTATACACATACATACACACATGCATCCACAAACACACACACACACAATTATACACACACACATATTCATACACACACAGACACAATTATACACATACATACACACATGCATGCACGCACACATAAATTTACACAAACACACATATACACACAAACATATACAGTATATATATATATATATATATATATATATATATGCATATATATATATATATATATATATACCTGATTTTATATATATATATATATATATATATATATATATATATATATATATATATATATATATATATATATTTACACATACACACACATATACATACATATATACACACAAACACTTACATACATATATACACACATATACATACACAAACATATATACATACACACACATATATACACACACAGACATATATGTGTATATATATATATATATATATATATATATATATATATATATATATATATATATATATATATACCTGATTATATATATATATATGTATACATATACACATACATACACATATATATATATACACACATACACACACACATATATATATATATATACACATACATACACACACATATATATACCACATACACACACATACACACACACACACACATTTATGTATATATATATATATATATATATATATATATATATATATATATATATATATATATATATATATATACACACACATGCATACATACACACACATATATACACACACATATAAAAACAATGCTAAACATTTCCTAATTTACCTTTTTCTGTAAGGTATAAGTATTACAAAGACAACACCTGCTAGATGATTTGTTTCCAGTAGTATTGATGAAGTGTTACCCCACCAGACCCTATACGGTAAGTTTGCTATAGCGCATATAGTATACAGTATATATAAATCATCATACCCACAGACTAGCATCATATTTACTTTATAAAAGCTGCAAAGGGTTTATTACAACATACTTTATATAGATTCACTTGTGACATCATTTACTATCTGTATTTGCAAAACAAGAATAGTCAAAGGGGCAGTAAACCCTGGTACAATGTATTCCTTTTGTCTTGCTATAGAAAAACATATCAGCCAAGTCTAAATATTTGTAAAAGTAAATTAACAGTCATTGTTTTTATGCAACCAAAATCCACCAACCACTTGTCTTATATGGAGGAGCCCATCTGCGCTTTAGCCTACAGACAACATAGCTAGTTATAGCTATTAAGTTAGTATAAACTGTATTGGTTTGCAGTTGTTATCTGTTGAAGCTTGGGTAAAGATATGTAGCAGGGTTTGCCTTGATAAGTTCACAGCATGGAATTCCAGCTCAGAGAATTAGAAAATTTTCCCAGTTAAATTATTATCTGAAAAGTTTATTAAAAAAAAAACTAAACATTTTGTTAAAATCTCAGTATATGTTTATTGTTTGTTAAATGGGAATGCAATTAAAGGGACTTTAAACCCCAAATTTGTATCTCATGTTTCAGATAGAGAATACAATTTTAAACAACATTCCAATTTACTTCTATTTTCTAATTTGCTTCATTCTTTAGATATCCTTTCTTGAAGAAATAGCAATGCACATGGGTGAGCCAATCACACGAGGCATCTATGTGCATCCACCAATCAGCAGCTACTGAGGATATGCTTTCAACAAATGATATCACAAGAATGAAGCAAATTAGATAATAGAAGTAATTTAGAAAGTCTCAGTATATGTTTATTGTTTGTTAAATGGGAATGCAATTAAAGGGACATTAAACCCCAAATTTTTATCTCATGTTTCAGATAGAGAATACAATATTTTTTGTTAAACGTAGCGCTTTCAAGGACCAGTCAACTATGCATTTTGTACTAGTTTTTAAACCTATAATATCAATTCTTTAATATAACAGTAAAATATAATGTAAATCATTTAGATGAATTTGTTTCCTAAATAAAATCCTTACTATGAAATCCATGTTTTTTTTTTTCTTCAAGTGCTCCAGGCCTACATGAAAGCAGACGCGGCTTGTATGGGAACTATCCAATCAGTGTAGTCTGCATAATGATCATTAGCATAGTTCTAATTATACCTGCTCGCTCCCAATCACATGCGCAATGGAATAAAGTGACATTAAAGACTAAATAAATCATTGCTTGAATTATGTATTCAGATCAAAGATTAGCCGAATAATAATTTGTGCATGTATTTTTAAAAATGGTATTAGTTCTTTAAATATTGAAAAATAAGGGTAAAGTTAATGTCCATATAACAGTGGGCGCTGCCATATTGTAACTTAGGTTACCTTTTCTGCTGAGGAAAATTAGAAATGGTTATAAATTGCTTACTAGAGTGTGCAACCAATGACTGTGTGTAATATAGCGGTGTTTGTACTTCCCTGATTAAAATTAATTGAAAAGCCCACAATATTCAAAATTAATTACAGGAAAATATAAATTTATTGTGGATTCATATTTTTGCATTGTCAATTTTACAGGTTATGGCGCAGTATATTTTTTATTTTGTTTCTATAAAACTCAAAAGAATATTTTTTTTTTGTATTCTATGTTCTAAGTTCTATGGAATAAATAAGTTAGATGTAGCATTTGATTGCGTGACATTATCTGGATAACGCTCCTCATATCCTGAGATTTACCCTGAGCAGTAACTGTTAAATTGTCTGTATAGACAACAAATCCATGATCAGTTCTAATGCGCTTGGCTCAGTGACCGTATATAATTGTCCAACTGCAATTTCACTGTCTTATCAGATAATTCTCTTTCATTTGATATCTATCCAGTTTCTCCATAGTCTCAACTTCATTAAACTGATAGATCTGTACTGTTTTATCACATCTCTAGCTGTCTGGTTCTGCCACAGCTGCAACGTATTCAGTGACATGGAGTTTGTTAAAGACTGAGGCTTTGCACAAATCTGGTTTCAGAGAAGGCATACACAAAATCAGAGAAGCCTTCAGCTGGGGATGAACAGAGCTCACCAACATACCATGCAAAGATAGATTCCAGCCTCCAAAGGTTAAAAGGACCTTTATTTTCTTGTTACAAGACCCATATGGACCACATTAAAAGAAAATAAAGGTCCTTTTAACCTTTGGAGGCTGGAATCTATATTTGTACTGTAATTGTGCTGTTTTACACTTTGTACAGTGGTATGGTGCACACCCAGGATGAAGTCTCTTTTAGTTGTACCTTTTACATAACAGTGACTCCACTGATGAGGTCCATACAGGACACAACATACATATGGGGTAAGGTTATCTGTACAAACCCTTTGTTCACTAGTGAATTGCCTGGTATTCTTGTGCTAAAGGAGGCTGCACAGTGGGTAAGCTCCATTCTTTAAGACATTATTCTATTTTAGTTTAGTACATACAAGGTGTGTAAGCTGTGTCATCAGAGACTATATGTATATTTTCTTATTTCTTTGGGGAACATATATGGATCCACTACCCTGACTAACAGGAATCTACCTTTATTTACAGAGTGACAACTGCCGCCCGTACTCCATCAGGCATAAGGGCTAACCCGTACCTCACATCCGGATTGAAGTCAGGGCAAGTAAATTCACTACATATAGGTGGCTGTGTATAATACTGATTATATTTTACATCTACTGTACATATTAGATTATCCGGATTTGTGCCAGATGCATTATTGGTTCTGAACCTGGGTTACGCTTGCTTATTGATGGCTAAGTGTAACCACCAATAAGCAAGCGCTATCCAGGGAGCTGAATCTAAAATGGGCCAGGTCCTAAGCTTTACATTCCTGCTTTTTAAATAAAAACAGCAAGATAAACAAAGAAAAATTAATTTCTAAATAGGAGTAAATTAGAAAGTTACTTAAAATTGCATGCTCTATCTGATTAATTAAAGAAACAATTTGGGTTTAGTATCGCTTTAAGTCTGCAGAATACAGGACTTGCCACTGTCATTGTGTTAACAAAATCTCCCTTGTTTGGTTTCAACAGAAAAAATAAGATAACACAATGTAAATCATGTACAGATATGTGTCAGGGTTAGGCTTGCACAACCTGCATGTGTTCTTTTAGATGTCAGGCCTGGAAAATCCCCAATGCCCAGCATTACAAACAGAGAAAATGTACAGCTTAAAGGGACATTAAACCTAAAACATTTCTTTCTTGATTCAGATAGAGAATACAATTTTAAACAACATTTCAATTTACTTCTATTATCTAATTTGCTTCATTCTTTAGATATAATTTGTTAAAGAAATAGCAATGCACATGGGTGAGCCAATCACATGAGGAATCTATGTGCAGCCACCAATCAGCAGCTACTGAGCCTATAAAAGTATATCAAGAGAATGAAGCAAATTAGATAATAGAAGTAAATTGGAATGTTGTTTACAATTATATTTTCTATCTGAATCATGAAATAAATGTTTTAGGTTTAATTTCCCTTTAACATTTAGAGAGAACTGCAAGAAAAACACAACACGTCACCTGACATGTCAGCAGACGCCAGGACAACTCATGTTCATTTGGGCAAGTTGCTTGGTACAACAGCTTCATTTACTGCTCATGTTTAAAATTAAATCATTTTGTTTTTTAAAAAAAATAATAATTGGTGCAAATTTCAAGACAATGACACTAGGCAATTACAATATGACACCAACCTCAAAGCTCAAAAATTGCAGAACTCATAAAGATTTGTACCCACGACTCATCAGAGCAGCAAGTGGCAAGATCAGAATCACTGAAACCGAAGGAGACACTTACTTGTATGTCGCAACTTCTCATGTCCTGACACATAGCGGCCTATCTATCAAGTTCCGAATAGAGCTTGATGCCCTGTGTTTCTGGCGAGCCAGTTATGAAGTGGTCACAAAGACCACTGCTCCATAACCCTGTCCGCCTGCTCTGAGCAGGCGGACAGACATTGCTGGAATTTAACCCGATCGAGTACGATCGGGTTGATTGACACCTCCCTGCTGGCTGCCCATTGGCCGCGAGTCTGCAGGGGGCGGTGTTGCACCAGCAGCTCTTGTGCTGGTGCAATGCTGAATACGGAGAGCGTATTGCTCTCCGTATTCAGCGAGGTCTGGCGGACCTGATCCGCACTGTCGGATCAGGTCCGCCAGACTTTGTTAAATAGAGGCCATAGAGTGACTACAATGTTACATTATAAAACAGATCATAAATGGGAAAAACAACCCCCTGTATGAGACAGACCAACCTAACATATGCACAAAAGGAAGCTTGAAACAAGTTAAACAAATAAAAACAAGACAAGCTCATCTGCTATGAGAAACATTACCGCAAGACCAGATGCTTCACACAGGCAATTACATCTTTCTAAATTCTGTATGCAGACTTGCTTTTTAGATTAAAAATCTCAAGCACACCCGAGAACACCCTAAAGCACCTCAAAAAGCCAACATTCAGCCCTTGTATCGTGTTGTTGGCAAACTCCGTTCCGTCCAGTGACATTACTTTAACATAAGAACCAGTGCCGGATTGGCCTGCCGAGATACCGGGAGACTCACGTCAGTTGGCAGAGGGATGTCACGGAGAAAGCCTTGTGCACATGCATAAATCATCTATTCAAGGCTGCTCTGCTCCTGACAGCAGGGCCACGGGTGTGGAGGCCTGGGCGTGGGGGGAGCAGATAAGTGGCCCTTTAGAACACTTGGCAGACAAGGTAAAGGGCTGGGGGCCAGCGGGGCTGATCCGATAGGAATATAGAATTTGATGGTAGATAAGAACCAAAAGGCCCATCAAGCCTACCCATATAGCATGATGATTATATCTTAGGGTAGCCTTATGCATGTCCCAGGCATTTATTCATTTCTATACAGTCTCTTGTTTACCACCTCAATTAGGAGTTTTCTCCATCAATCCACTAACCTTTCTGAAAAGAAAAAAAATGCTTCCTCACATTTCTCATGAATCTGCTACGCTCTAATTTAAGCTTGTTACTCCTTGTTTTAGCTTCCACTTTATTAAGTATTTTCATATATTTGAATGTTTCTATCATGTCACCTCTTTCCCCTCTGAGGCTGCGGACATCAATCCGCCCGATCTCATACGATTTGGTTGATTGACATCCCCTGCTAGCGGCCGATTGGCGCGAATCTGCAGGAGACGGCATTGAACAAGCAGTTCACCAGAATAGCCAAACACATGATAAATCGGCCCAACAGAGTCTTTCTTTGTACATTTTTACATAACAAGACAGACACACAAATATTTATTAAGAATCACACACTTTTACAGATCCCTTTTTAAAAAAGTGTTTCCAAAGTGCTCTTATTCTATTGGCTATTCAGATAGAGAACATACATTTAAATAACATTATAATTTACTTCTATTATCTAATTTGCTTCATTCTTTTGATATTTTTTGTAGAACAAATAGCAATGCCCATTGGTGAGCTAATCACATGAGGCATTTATGTGCAGCCACTAATCAGTAGCTACTGAGCCTATTTAGAGATGATTTCCAACTAAGGATATTGAGAGAATGAAGCAAATAAGAAAATAGATGTAAATTGGAAATGTGTTTAAAATTGCATGTTCTTTCTAAATCATGAAAGAAAAAATGTGGGTTTCATGTCCCTTTAAGATGTACTATATATGTTCACAGTTTTTAAATGTTTTGCTTATTAGATAGATGTGTGTATTCCAATCAATTGATGGCAATCAGTCAGGATCTTTAAAACATTTTCAATAAGATTTTTATAATAAATAAACTTAATATGTCCAGCTACATCTGTAGCTTTCATTCTAGGTATAAAAAAAGATTTTAGGAAAATGACAGTTTCATATACAGATAAATGTGTACAGAGAGAAAAAAAAATAAAATTAGATCATTTAGACATTTTTGCTTGTTTGTCAGATTATCAACCAATCAGAATTTGTTTAGTGCTTTTCTATAAATAGGAAGGTACCCCAGAGGAACCTTAGGCAGTGGTGAGGAACCAAAGAAAGAAGACTTGATGCTGCTGGGGCCATGAGGCGGCTGAACAAAGAAGACTTGCTCCCAGTAGTGCATTGCTGCTTCTTCAAGTAAGGATGCCAAGAGAATAAAGCAAAATGTATAATAGTGTTTATAAATGTATGCTGTATCTGTAGCGTGCCCCTTTAATTGCAATGGGTGAGAGGGTCACATTGAAATAACTGCTGCAAAGGACAGGGTTAATTATATTGTTATAGCGTTCTGGGGGCTCAGCAGTGGATACGTTACAACAAGAGATTTCGGTCTCCAACACTGGCCCCTGTACAAACAGGCTGGAGTCAGCGTTACTTGGCTGGCCATAGTAAGCAGCTGTAAGGCATTAATACATAGAGCACTGTTTCTCATACTGTGCAGCTCTCTGTGTCGTCATAGGATAATAAACTGCTACCACAACATAGAAATTGCTGTCACTACATTTTTATGTCTCAGCTGAAATTTAGCCCAATAATTTAATAAAATCTCCACTGGACACATTTCCTTGTGGGTATTTAACATCAAACACTGCATTTTACACATGTGCTGTAGCCACAATAGTCTAATAAACAGCAGAAAACGTTTCTCATTCCTCAAGTTTAGGAACACTATGTGGCAGTAGTTTTGCAAGAATGTTAACCATTTACAAGAGCAATAGATGGCAGCACTAATTCCTGCCATGTGGTGCTCTTCAACAAAGAATACAATGAGAATAAAGCTTTTTTTTTTGCCCTCTCTATCCAAAGCATAAGAGTTTGATTTCGTCTTTCATGTCGTTTTAGGTTTAGAGACAGATTAAGCTCTACACTTACATTTAGGGTTAAGGTAAAGCTTACAGTTATGGTTAAACGTAGAATTAGATTTTGGGTAAATCTATGTCTTGCCATCGATATTGTTATTCATGTATCTGTTTGACAATAAACCCTGTAAATAATGGCTGCCTTGTATTGTGTATAAATATTATGCAGCTATGATCTATAGGTACTGTTCTCCAGGGTATATATTCTGCTTAAGCTAGCACTGACATATAAACCCCATCTGCAATAAATGCTAGGTCTGAAAGGGTTAACAGCGAGCCCTCCTCTCACACCCTCTCCTGCCTCTCAGAGGACATCATTAACATGAGGTAAGGCCCTGCACCCTCTCCAAAAACAATATATTATACGGCTCATAGCATCTCATGAAGTCCAATCTCATTTATTTCAGCTATCTGCATTTGCTGCCAATGTCCGGACATCGTGTTGTTGTTCATAGGAAGTAATATGAGAAAGACAATCAGGCTGAATCCTTTTGTGACCTGTAGACAGGCAAACTTTGCATTACAAATGTCATTACTGATACATTCAGGTGGATTTCTATGGAAAACGCTGTATAAACACAACTGGGTATTGTGATGTGTGTGTTGTGCACGGATGGTGCAAGCCTATGAGCATTCTAGCCACGCATGAGTTACTATGGAGAGGGGAGAATAATGTCCTATTATGTGACAAGCCTGGAGTGTTAATAGGCAGATAATAATACAAGTAGGCACTTGGGACATAAGTGAAAAGTAAGTCATTGTCACTACATACATACAGTGAGAAAAGGTTTGGGATACACCAGTGTCTGCAAATGTAACAATGGCACTGGCTCACCAGTCAATAGTGACACCTTTAAGGGATATTCTAAAGCTAACATGACATGTTATATTTCTTTAGAGCATGTAGTTTTGCATTACTGGCCCTAAATAACTACTCTCTGATGAAGCGCGTGTATGCATGTGCAAAACGCGTCAGACAAAGGGAACACTTTGATACATGAGCAGGCCAATAAACCTATGGATATACTTTGGGACCCAGCGTCTTTCTTTACTCTCCTAAATAACTACATGTTTATCACACACAAACTGGTTAAACACATAGGTAAAGTCTCCTCTGAAGAGGCATTACAGTTACCCTGGAGAACACAGTTGGTAGATAAAAACAGTGCTGTATTACAAGTGGAGTGTAAACATATTAGCACATTGCTCAAACACAATCAATATAGCTTCTATTTGTGTACTCAAACTAAAAGTCTAAAGTAATTTTTTATTGCTTAAGCAATAGTCTAGGGCGCACTAGCATCTGCATGCCAGATGATGCGCGTGTGCTAAATCTCTTACACAAGAGACTTTCACGGTGGTGTGCAGTAAAAGTAATGTCGGATATCACGCTAAATTGAGTGTGCTAAGCTGATGGTTCTTTATGTTCTTTATAATAATGGTTTACTTCAGTTTTTAAAAACTCCACATTATACAGCAGTATATTGCATTTTTCTTGAGCATTTAATTTACTATTTGTAATACAAGCTCAGTGAGAGCGCTAATATCGCTTCCTGCAATCGACTTGAAGATGCACTAAAAAGTTTTGGCCACGTTAAAATGCTTTGGTTAAAATATTTATTTGAAATACTAGAGTGTGTGTTATTCTTTGTGAAATGTCACACACAAGATTATGCACCTTGCGTTATCGATTTTACTACTGATTGTGCTTCACTTGTAATTCAACCTATAGTAATCTCCAGTCAGTAATGCCAAATGGCATGTTGTAATAATTTGCACTAAAATGTCCCTTTAATTACAATAGTTTAATATGTATGTGAACAAGCAGACCTGAACCTTTAACTCTTCGCTGGTAGTAAGGGCAGCAGTACCCTTTGGCAAAAGAGAGGCTAAAAACTGCTGACCTGTGATCTCCCTTTGGGTTATCAGGTGACTCTAGAGCTATAATGCAGACACCCGTCACAGCATTTATAAAATAATTCCAGGGACACTTTGCAGACAAGCAAGTAAAAGTGATTGTAAATTTGAATGACTTAGAGCCCAGTATTTGAAAATACTCTTAAAAACATGGGCACTTTAAGTCATTAAACTTACACTTCTTTTTTAGAATACTTAGCTTTTTGTTACTGTAAACTTACCTCTGATCCTCCGCCCGCATCTCCTTCAGTATTGAACAGATCAATGACGAATCCGGCTTCCTCCAATCGTTGTGTGCCTCACGAGCTGGACGCCATAGGGGGGCACACAATGATTGGAGGAAGCTGGTATTTTTAAATACTGAGCTTTAAGTCATTCAACTTTATCACTTTAAAGCCGATTACAGAGGAACCTACTAATGGTTCCATAGCTCCTCCCACAATATGCACAAACTATTACATTTTATATCATTCAGTCTAATCTGTAAACTGTAGGAGGTTCCCAGATACAAAATCACCAAATTAGATATTTTATTTTATTATTCTAATGCTCTAAAGTAAAGTGCAGGAGACTCAGATACCATATTATGCTAATAGATATACATAACGCCAACAAAGACCTCATGTCTGATTCACACAGTGATGGGCATCTATGCTAAGCCCACATCTCAGGGCAGATTTTTACAATGAGAGACAGACTAATACCACAGGACAGGAGCTCAAAAATAGCTTGACTGTATTGTGACTAAACGCGTCATTGTGGTATAATTTATCAGCTGGTAAACAAGAAAATGTCACATGTAGGATTCCTAATAAATATAAACCCTTTACAAGATAATAACACCTTAGTAATTGTTATTATTATTTTTGTTAATGTGCTAATGGGCAGAGGGTACAATAATTAGATAAGACAGGGGCGACAGAATGCGGCAGAGTCATTGTAGGGCTCTGTTCCAGAGAAATGTTACAATCTCAGTGGTAGTTAGAGACAAAAGAATAATTGTACACAGCATACTAATAAAAATGATATGTATGTATGGGCAGATGGATTTTTTGTTTGGGTTGGTTTGAATGTAAAATTCATTTTAGAAATGAAATGGAAAGAAATTATAATATACAAACACATTAGCGTGAATATATTTATAGAGGTGTTGAGGTTACTGAACGCTGTGTGGTCTAGGAAAGAATTTTGTTCGAGAACTCTGGAATTTAGTTTCTTGAAATTCTTGGGGGAATCACCAAACCTTTTTGAAGCTGGCCTGAAACACCTCCTGTGTTTATATCTAATTCACTAAAATGATTAAATAATGTTGTTCCGTGTAGCCTTAAGCAAAGAGAATGTGGGTTTGAGGGCAATGCAAGGATTTTATGTAACAACAAATAGACCATTTTATCACCTCTCGACTGGATATCCGTCTGGTTTTTGCTAGTTGGATACGTTGAAACAAGTCCCTGTTTTATTTTATGGTTCCATATTATCAACATTTATTTATAAAAGGCCGGAACATTCTTCAGAGCTACTCCAAAGAGTATTTAAAAAACACAAAATTACGCAGGGCCCTGTCTGTAAGTTATAACAAGAGACTTACTTATATTTATGGCTCATTTTCTGAATATATTTATAAAGTTTACTGTCTATTACGTAAACTTACAGTCTATTACAGTCTATTACGTAAACTTACAGTCTATTACAGTCTATTACGTAAAACCAGGCATTATTAACAGAGCTTTTTTATCAGTATCAAGAAAACAATTAAAGGGACAGTCTACTCCAGATTGTTTATTGTTCAAAAAGATAGATAATCCTTTTGTTATTCATTCCCCAGTTTTGCATAACCAACACTGTTATTAATACACTTTTTACCTCTATGATTATCTTGTATCTAAGCCTCTGCAGACTGCCCCTTATTTTAGTTCTTTTGACAGACTTGCATTTTAGCCAAACAGGCCATGGGTGTGAGCACAATGTTATCTATATGGCACACATGAACTAACACCCTCTAGCTGTGAAAGACTGTCAAATGCATTCAGATAAGATGCGTCCTTTAAGGGCTTAGAAATTAGCATATGAGCCTACCTATGTTTAGCTTTCAACTAGGAATACCAAGAGAACAAAGCAAATTTGATGACAAAAGTGAACTGGAAAGTTGTTTAAAATTGCATGCCCTATCTGAATCATGAAAGTTTAATTTTGACTAGACTGTCCCTTTAATAATCTGCTTTTTACAAAACATAATATAAAGTTATTAAACGTAGATTCTCTGAAATCAACCAAGACAAATGTATTTTCATATCACACCTTGTTCACCAACTGCCAGTGGATCACCAAAAACAAATAAGTATTGATCTCAAACCTTTAGAAAAGCTTATCAAATTGTTTATCTACAAAGATCCCGTAGACGTTAATGGTGAGTTGTGTAGAAGAATCACTAAACGTTTTTTAAATAATTATTATTGACCCCAAAAATATTTATTCAAGTGGGGCGTAAGAAATTCCATTAGTGTAGTCCTTGTGTCGCTTTAAAATACTTTTTAATAATTTAATTTGCTGCATCCAGAGGCATATTTTGGCTTAGACTTTGTAGGTATGTGCCTAGGGCAGCAACCTTTGAAGGGTAATTTTATGACACAATAACTTCTATGCTTTGTGAATCTAATATTTAATACGGTTTCATGATGCCTCCATGCATCTGTGGCTTGTGATAAATAGATGAATCAAAGCTGATCTGCAATTATTAGGTGTGATGGAGGTTTGTGAGCAACAGATTAAACTAATTTCCTTATTACTGCTCTTGTAAAGGGTAAACACATAGGTAAAGTCTTGCACACAAGCACAATGCAGTGCTGCTCATGAGAATGGCATAGACAAATGACCAGCATATGTAAATATCTACTAGTCACCAACTGTGTCGTGCTCAGAAGCAGCGTGTGAATGCACCAGAAGTATGCAACTTTAACTATGTATTTAATCAATATACAAAGTGAAAAAAGGCACTTGCAAGTTCAATATGTCATATTTTTGTAACTCAGGTAAAATGTTGTGTATGCAGATCATTCCCTACATCTTCAGCAATAAGAAGTACTATGCTTTAATAACACGCATGCAGCTTTGGCAGCACTTATCCCATTTTGCATACCTTGGACTTATGCTAAATTTGGCTGAAAACAATACCGCTATATGTGGAAAATCATCCTGGTGTGATTTGGTTGTTTTCTTCAGCAATACACTCTTGTGAGAATTTTATCTAAATATATGCAGGCATCTCTATGTAACCTGCTGTGTCTCTATGTAACTGCTGTACTGAGGCAATTCATTATGGAGGATGTATTACTATGTTCCACTATCTATTTTATTGCTAATAACCATTGCAATAGTTATTCTTCATACTTGTATGTAACCTACTATCTATCTTATTGCTAATAACCATTGCAATAGTTATTCTTCATACTTGTATGTAACCTACTATCTATCTTATTGCTAATAACCATTGCAATAGCTATTCTTCATACTTGTATGTAATTCTTTGTAATTGTTGCTATACTGCCATTATTGTTGTTCCTGAAATCTTTACAAAGCACCTATCAGTACTTAGATCCCTAAAAATTTACCTGTCAGGTAATTATCCCTTGTATTGACTTGGGTACCGTGTACAGCTTGGGTGTAGCAGTGTACTAGGTGTTTTTGGATTGTATTTTTGCCAATATTATGATGATGATGTGCACATCTTCAGGGTTTTAATTGGCCACATGTACTATATTGTTTGTTCAACATACTTTACTTTGTGTTGCTAACATATACCCGAGGCCAGCACACAACTGGCCTATTGCTATGTTTGGACGGATAGGATTTACTTCTTTCTGTACTATTAATAAATTATTTTTTGTTCTCTGTGATTGTACTGGTCAGAGATTCATTCCACTTGTTTAATTTAGCTACACTTTTGAGCTATTTTTATAAAAAGAGTGCTTGATTCCCTATCTATACAGGGCCTTAGGAAATTTTTGATGGTCCTTGTTCTCCTCTTGTTGTTTGTTGAAGAATATTTTTTTTCTAGGGTCTGCACCACATTAAAATTATAATCTAACATAACATTAATGTTTTCTAAATTTTGATAATTTTTTACATGGAAAAAGACACATTTATAGTAGCCATTTGTCCTGTACCCTTTATATATATATATATATATATATATATATATATATATATATATATATATATATATATATATATATATATATATATATATATATATATATATATATATATATATATATATATATATATATAAATATATATATATATATACAGGGAGTGCAGAATTATTAGGCAAATGAGTATTTTGACCACATCATCCTCTTTATGCATGTTGTCTTACTCCAAGCTGTATAGGCTCGAAAGCCTACTACCAATTAAGCATATTAGGTGATGTGCATCTCTATAATGAGAAGGGGTGTGGTCTAATGACATCAACACCCTATATCAGGTGTGCATAATTATTAGGCAACTTCCTTTCCTTTGGCAAAATGGGTCAAAAGAAGGACTTGACAGGCTCAGAAAAGTCAAAAATAGTGAGATATCTTGCAGAGGGATGCAGCACTCTTAAAATTGCAAAGCTTCTGAAGCGTGATCATCGAACAATCAAGCGTTTCATTCAAAATAGTCAACAGGGTCGCAAGAAGCGTGTGGAAAAACCAAGGCACAAAATAACTGCCCATGAACTGAGAAAAGTCAAGCGTGCAGCTGCCAAGATGCCACTTGCCACCAGTTTGGCCATATTTCAGAGCTGCAACATCACTGGAGAGCCCAAAAGCACAAGGTGTGCAATACTCAGAGACATGGCCAAGGTAAGAAAGGCTGAAAGACGACCACCACTGAACAAGACACACAAGCTGAAACGTCAAGACTGGGCCAAGAAATATCTCAAGACTGATTTTTCTAAGGTTTTATGGACTGATGAAATGAGAGTGAGTCTTGATGGGCCAGATGGATGGGCCCGTGGCTGGATTGGTAAAGGGCAGAGAGCTCCAGTCCGACTCAGACGCCAGCAAGGTGGAGGTGGAGTACTGGTTTGGGCTGGTATCATCAAAGATGAGCTTGTGGGGCCTTTTCGGGTTGAGGATGGAGTCAAGCTCAACTCCCAGTCCTACTGCCAGTTTCTGGAAGACACCTTCTTCAAGCAGTGGTACAGGAAGAAGTCTGCATCCTTCAAGAAAAACATGATTTTCATGCAGGACAATGCTCCATCACACGTGTCCAAGTACTCCACAGCGTGGCTGGCAAGAAAGGGTATAAAAGAAGAAAATCTAATGACATGGCCTCCTTGTTCACCTGATCTGAACCCCATTGAGAACCTGTGGTCCATCATCAAATGTGAGATTTACAAGGAGGGAAAACAGTACACCTCTCTGAACAGTGTCTGGGAGGCTGTGGTTGCTGCTGCATGCAATGTTGATGGTGAACAGATCAAAACACTGACAGAATCCATGGATGGCAGGCTTTTGAGTGTCCTTGCAAAGAAAGGTGGCTATATTGGTCACTGATTTGTTTTTGTTTTGTTTTTGAATGTCAGAAATGTATATTTGTGAATGTTGAGATGTTATATTGGTTTCACTGGTAAAAATAAATAATTGAAATGGGTATATATTTGTTTTTTGTTAAGTTGCCTAATAATTATGCACAGTAATAGTCACCTGCACACACAGATATCCCCCTAAAATAGCTAAAACTAAAAACAAACTAAAAACTACTTCCAAAAATATTCAGCTTTGATATTAATGAGTTTTTTGGGTTCATTGAGAACATGGTTGTTGTTCAATAATAAAATTAATCCTCAAAAATACAACTTGCCTAATAATTCTGCACTCCCTGTATGTGTATATACAGTATATATATATTGCAAACTCATACCTGCCACTGTGAAATAACTAAAATAGAATGCATGCGTCTATAGAAATTAAAACTAGCATCCAGACTATTTTCTCTATCTATAAAAGTGAGTGTTGTCCCAATGCACTACTAGGAGCTAGCTAAAAACATATAGTGAGTCAATGACAAGAGGCATATGTGTGCAGCTGTCTCCCAGTAGTGCTCTGCTGCTCCAGGCAAAAAAAACAAATCGTATGTGATAATTCTCACTGCAGAAAATACAAAACAACTTCTGTGAGGTTATATTTACAGAAGAAACTGCATTATTTTCCCAAGGGAATGCGTTTTTTACTTTTGATCAGCTGTTCAGCTTCTATGCTTTAGGTTTAAGCCGCCATCTGCAGCCTGGAATGCATCATGTGACATGTTGCTATCAGTATTATATTGCAAGCTTTTACTCAAGAAGGGACTGACAGCAAAGCCAGGATCTCAGACTCAAGTGCTGCGTCTTTGCAGTTTTAAATGGTAAAGAGTGAACAGCTGTGAGCCTGGCTCATGTGCTACACCGGAAACGCAATGCATTACAAAGTCGTGTCTGGCTATCTTATGGTTAAAGGCACAGTGATATAAAATAATTATGCACAGTAAAACGATTTTGCAGTACACTTTCCTTATTTATGTTGCCCCCTTTTCGGAAGAATGTTCCGGCAGAGTCTGAATGTTATTAGAACATTTTTACACCTTGTTTTTTAAATGGTAAAACTCCACCCACCAGTTTTGTTATTTGGAGCAGCAAATCTGGATTTGAGCCCGTAGACCAGTGTTTCCCAACCGCGGTTCTCAAGTACCCCCAACAGGCCTGGTTTTTATTATAACTGAACCATTGCACAGGTGAAGTAATCAGCTGATCAGTAACCAATCTGCTCTCACCCATCAGCTGATTATTTCACCTGTGCTCTGGTTCAGCTATAATGAAAACCAGGACTTTTGGGGATACTTGAGGACCGCGGTTGGGAAACACTGCTGTAGACTATAAGATGTTCAGAGCAGGACCCTCCTCCTCCTGTACTAGTTTTAGTTCAGTCTGTTATTTTTTTGTGTCTTATCAAAAATCTGTGTCATTGTATAGCCCTACCTCTGTACAGTGCTACAGAATTTTGTGGCGCTATACAAATAAATGATAATAACAATAATACTCTATAGATGATATGGCTTTCCATTGTCACAGTGCAACAAAATCCATTGTTTATTTTTAGCAGAAAAGATAAACTGCAAATTGGGATTGATATGTGGCAGGGTTAGGCTTGACGAGCTCTTTCAGTTTTTTACACTTACAAACCCTCACCATTCACATACAGTATCATACAAAAGTGAGTACACCCCTCACATTTTTGTAAATATTTTATTATATCTTTTCATGTGACAACACTGAAGAAATGACACGTTGCTACAATGTAAAGTAGTGAGTGTACAGCCTGTATAACAGTGTAAATTTGTTGTCCCCTCAAAATAACTCAACACACAGCCATTAATGTCTAAATTGTTGGCAACAAAAATGAGTACACCCCTAAGTGGAAATGTCCAAATTGGGCCCAATTAGCCATTTTCCCTCCTCGGAGTGTCATGTGACTCGTTAGTGTTACAAGGTATCAGGTGTGAATCGGGAGCAGGTGTGTTAAATTTGGTGTTATCGCTCTCACACTCTCTCATACTGGTCACTGGAAGTTCAACATGGCACCTCATGGCAAAGAACTCTCTGAGGATCTGAAAAAAGAATTGTTGCTCTACATAAAGATGACCTAGGCTATAAGAAGATTGCCAAGACCCTGAAACTGAGCTGCAGCATGGTGGGCAAGACCATACATAGGACAGGTTCCACTCACCAAAAAAGTTGAGTGCACATGCTCAGCGTCATATCCAGAGGTTGTCTTTGGGAAATAGACGTATGAGTGCTGCCAACATTGCTGCAGAGGTTGAAGGGGTGGGGGGTCAGCCTGTCAGTGCTCAGACCATACACCACACACATCAAATTGGTCTGCATGGCTGTCGTCCCAGAAGGAAGCCTCTTCTAAAGATGATGCACAAGAAAGCCTACAGATTGCTGAAGACAAGCAGACTAAGGACATGGATTACTGGAACTATGTACTGTGGTCCGGTGAGACCAAGATAAACTTATTTAGTTCAGATGGTGTCAAGCACGTGTGGCGGCAACCAGGTGAGGAGTACAAATACAAGTGTGTCTTGCCTACAGTCAAGCATGGTGGTGGGAGTGTCATGGTCTGGGACTGCATGAGTGCTGCCAGCACTGGGGAGCTACAGTTCATTGAGGGAACCATGAATGCCAACATGTACTGTGACATACTGAAGCAAAGCATGATCCCCTCCATTTGGAGACTGGGCCACAGGCAGTATTCCAACATGATAATGACCCCAAACACAACTCTAAGACGACCACTGCCTTGCTTAAGAAGCTGAGGGTAAAGGTGATGGACTGGCCAAGCATGTCTCCAGACCTAAACCCTATTAAGCATCTGTGGGGCATCCTCAAACGGAAGGTGGGGGAGTGCAAGGTCTCTAACATCCACCAGCTCTGTGATGTCGTCATGGAGAAGTGGAAGAGGACTCCAGTGGCAACCTGTGAAGCTCTGGTAAACTCCATGCCCAAGAGGGTTAAAGCAGTGCTGGAAAATAATGGTGGCCACACAAAATATTGACACTTTGGGCCCAATGTGGACATTTCCACTTGCACGCATTTACAGAAATTAAAAAAGGGGTGTACTTACTTTTTGTTGCCAACGGTTTAGACATTAATGGCTGTGTGTTGAGTTATTTTGAGGGGACAGCAAATTTACACTGTTATACAAGGAGTACACTCACTACTTTACATTGTAGCAAAGTGTCCTTTCTTCAGTGTTCTCACATAAAAACATATAATAAAATATTTGCAAACATGTGAGGGGTGTACTCACTCTTGTGAGATACTGTATACCCAGGTAAGAAAAGCTGTGATACAGGATCTTGTTCATAAGTGAGTTACTTGAGGGAACAGAAATCACCCTGCTAAATACGAGATTACACTGTTATGGAATATTAAACAGAATTAAGAGCACATAAAGGCATCACAGTGCCACTGAATTGCCATCCTCGTTGTGACATATGTCTGACAGATCTAAATGGGTTCAAAGTTCAACATCTGCTGTACACATTCAACAGCCAAATAGTTGAAATTATTTCACAGAAACCTGATAGCCACACATTTTGTGATAAAAATAAAAGTTATAAATTCAATATTTTTTGTTAACCTTACATACCACAGCTATGTCACTAACAGCTTCATATAGACATATTGATTTCTGTCGATTTCTGTACGCTCTCGCCATTTATCATTGCACCAGCAGTTCTTGTGAACTGCTAGTGCAATACCGCCCCCTGCAGATTCGCGGCCAATCGGCTGCTAGCAGGGGGTGTCAATCAACCCGATCATATTCGATCGGGTTGATTTCTGTTGATTTCTGTCCGCCGCCTCAGAGCAGGCAGACAGGTTATGGAGCAGCGGTCTGAAGGCTCGCCGGAAACACGGGGCATCAAGCTCCATACGGATTTTAATAAATATGCCCCTACCTATGTATCGATATCTGTTTTAATTGCATTTAGCTGATCACAACTGAAAAACAAATCACTTTATACTAGATTTATGACTGTGACTGGCGTTTGCTGACTCAAGAGCAGATAGGCTCTTTTAAATAAGGAAAATGGTGTAAGGAGTTTGGCAATAGAAATACAAACCCAGCTGAGAAAGATACTGAAGTTACAACATGGCAGTGCTCGTTGCTTATTATGGATACTAAAGCTTTACACTTATTTTCTCTATATTTAACAATTAATATAACTCTAAAAATACATCTGCTTATTATGCTAAGGAGAATCAATGTTTTGAATACATAATTTTATGTCGCATTTATTTACTGTTGTTTAATGAGCCTAATTATGATCTAAACAGATAGAAACATTTTATCACAAGTTGATTCTACGCTAACATGAAACAAAAAAAAATCTATATGATAATATTAATAATACAAACTAACCCTGAGCAGGTTATCCAATATAATTTTTATTGTGGCACCGGCTATATAGGGAGCACTTTATAAAATGCTAATTTGTACATTTGAACACCTGTATAAATATTGTGGGCAAGATTACATATGCTTTTGGGGGCGACGACGATTTTTTACGCGGTTTCGGTATCATATATACAGCGCCGCATATAAATGCGGCGGGTATAATTCACCCGTTGCCCGAAATTTTTACTCCCATAAGCCAACATAGAACTGTGTCGCAAATCGGTATCACATATTCAGCGTAAGGATTTATGCTTCGAAAATAGATACATCTTACTCCATTTTCACCTCTCCACACATAGGCAGGCGCAGCAAGCCTTACGCTGAAAATGTGAGCACCATAACTCCCGTAACTGCCTGAAAATATTAACACCTAACACATGCGCAATATCTATCTACCTGTCAACCGCCAACCCCCACCGCAATAACCAATAAAGTATATTAAGCCCTAATCCGCCATTAATCCACATCGCAATAAACCTAATAAATGTATTAACCCCTAATCCGTCATTAACCCACATTGCAATAAACCTAATAAAACGATTAGCCGCTAATCCGCTATTAACCCACAACGCAATAAATCTAATAAAACTATTAACCCCTAATCCGCCAAACCCACAGAATGCAATAATCCTAATAAATCTATTAACCCCTAATCCGCCAAACCCCCACAATGCAAATAACTAATTAAATTACTAAGCCCCCTAACCTAACACCCCCTAAATTAACCCCAATTACCTAAATTAAAAAATACTGTTACAATTAAAATAAAAAAGCTAACATTACTATTATTATTAAAATAATAAACCAAATTATCCAAAATAAAAAAATAAAACCTAATCCCGATGAAAATAAAAAAGCCCCCCCAAAATAAGAAACACCCCCTAATCTAATACTAAACTACCAATAGCCCTTAAAGGGGCCTTTTGCAGGGCATTGCCCTAAGTTAAACAGCTTTTTTTTACCTTAAAAAAATATTAAGTCCCCCCTAACAGTAAAACCCACTACCCAACAAACCCCCCAAAATAAAAAAACCTAACACTAAAAAATCCTAAACTACCTATTGCCCCTAAAGGGATTTATTAGACACTCTTAAAAGAGCTGAATGCCCTTTTAAGGGCAGTAAAAGAGCTGAATACCCTTTTAAGGGCAATGCCCATACAAATGCCCCTTTAGGGGCAATAGGTAGTTTAGTTTTTTTTGTGTTAGGTTTATTTATTTTGGGGGGTTTGGTGGGTGGTGGGTTCTACTGTTAGGGGGGACTTTTTTTAAATGCAAAAGAGCTGTTTAACTTAGGGCAATGCCCTACAAAAAACACTTTTAAGGGCTATTGGTAGTTTAGCATTAGATTACGGGGTGTTTGTATTTTGGGGGGCTTTTTTATTTCCATAGGGATTAGGTTTAATTTTTGGATAATTTTGTTTATTATTTTCTGTAATGTTAGACTTTTTTTATTTTTGGTAATTTTAGATAAATTTATTTTAATTTAATTTTAGGTTTATTTTACTAAGTACTGTTAGGATTTTTTATTTTAATTATTATTTAGCATTTTATTATTTTATGTAATTTGGGGTTAATTTAGTGGGTGTTAGGTTAGGGGGCTTAGTAATTAAATGAGTTATTTGCATTGTAGGGGTTTGGCGGGTTAGGGGTTAATAGGTTAATTAGGGTACTTGCTTTGTGGGGGGTTGGCGGATTAGGGGTTAATAGTTTTATTAGGACTATTGCGTTGTGTGGGTTTGGCAGATTAGGGGTTAATAGATTTATAAGGTTTGTTGCGATGTGGGTTAATGGTGGAATAGGGGTTAATAGTTTTAATAGGTACTTTGCGATGTTGGTTAATGGTGGATTAGGGGTTAATACATTTATTAGGTAGTTTGCGATGTTGGGGTTGGCAGATTTAGGGGTTAATACTTTTACTAGGTAGATTGTGATGTGGGTGAATGGCAGATTAAGGGTTAATAGTTTAATTAGGCATATTGCATTGTGGGGGGTTGTCAGTTTAGGGGTTAATACATTTATTATTAGTTGTGATGTGGGGGGATTGCGGATATAGGGGTTTTACGTGTCAGGGTTTATTTTTGGGAGGCTTTTACGGGAGATTTGATATATTTTTTTTATTTTCTTAGGCACCGGCAGTTTCTAAAGTGCCGTAAGTCACTGATGACTACAGAAATGCGTATTTACGCACATTGCTGGACATCGCTAGTTTATCCAATTTACAGCACTTTATTAAATGCCAGCACCGTATATGTGATACCCCAATGTGCGAGGGGAAATTACGGGCGGTGCAGGTTTCAGCAGTTACGCTGAAGCTTGCGCCGCATATGTTATCTCTCCCAGTATCAGTAAATATAAAGCAAGCACAGAAGGTACAGCTACTAAATATCTAAATCATGATTAGACAGCTGTATAATCTGCCGTAATTCTTGTAATCAAAGTGACAACCAAATGTGTAAAAATTATATACAGGGAGTGCAGAATTATTAGGCAAGTTGTATTTTTGAGGATTAATTTTATTATTGAACAACAACCATGTTCTCAATGAACCCAAAAAACTCATTAATATCAAAGCTGAATAGTTTTGGAAGTAGTTTTTAGTTTATTTTTAGTTATAGCTATTTTAGGGGGATTTCTGTGTGTGCAGGTGACTATTACTGTGCATAATTATTAGGCAACTTAACAAAAAACAAATATATACCCATTTCAATTATTTATTTTTACCAGTGAAACCAATGTAACATCTCAACATTCACAAATATACATTTCTGACATTCAAAAACAAAACAAAAACAAATCAGTGACCAATATAGCCACCTTTCTTTGCAAGGACACTCAAAAGCCTGCCATCCATGGATTCTGTCAGTGTTTTGATCTGTTCACCATCAACATTGTGTGCAGCAGCAACCACAGCCTCCCAGACTGTTCAGAGAGGTGTACTGTTTTCCCTCCTTGTAAATCTCACATTTGATGATGGACCACAGGTTCTCAATGGGGTTCAGATCAGGTGAACAAGGAGGCCATGTCATTAGATTTTCTTCTTTTATACCCTTTCTTGCCAGCCACGCTGTGGAGTACTTGGACGCGTGTGATGGAGCATTGTCCTGCATGAAAATCATGTTTTTCTTGAAGGATGCAGACTTCTTCCTGTACTGCTTGAAGAAGGTGTCTTCCAGAAACTGGCAGTAGGACTGGGAGTTGAGCTTGACTCCATCCTCAACCCGAAAAGGCCCCACAAGCTCATCTTTGATGATACCAGCCCAAACCAGTACTCCACCTCCACCTTGCTGGCGTCTGAGTCGGACTGGAGCTCTCTGCCCTTTACCAATCCAGCCACGGGCCCATCCATCTGGCCCATCAAGACTCACTCTCATTTCATCAGTCCATAAAACCTTAGAAAAATCAGTCTTGAGATATTTCTTGGCCCAGTCTTGACGTTTCAGCTTGTGTGTCTTGTTCAGTGATGGTCGTCTTTCAGCCTTTCTTACCTTGGCCATGTCTCTGAGTATTGCACACCTTGTGCTTTTGGGCACTCCAGTGATGTTGCAGCTCTGAAATATGGCCAAACTGGTGGCAAGTGGCATCTTGGCAGCTGCACGCTTGACTTTTCTCAGTTCATGGGCAGTTATTTTGCGCCTTGGTTTTTCCACACGCTTCTTGCGACCCTGTTGACTATTTTGAATGAAACGCTTGATTGTTCGATGATCACGCTTCAGAAGCTTTGCAATTTTAAGAGTGCTGCATCCCTCTGCAAGATATCTCACTATTTTTGACTTTTCTGAGCCTGTCAAGTCCTTCTTTTGACCCATTTTGCCAAAGGAAAGGAAGCTGCCTAATAATTATGCACACCTGATATAGGGTGTTGATGTCATTAGACCACACCCCTTCTCATTACAGAGATGCACATCACCTAATATGCTTAATTGGTAGTAGGCTTTCGATCCTATACAGCTTGGAGTAAGACAACATGCATAAAGAGGATGATGTGGTCAAAATACTCATTTGCCTAATAATTCTGCACTCCCTGTAATGGCACGCAAATGACCTTTTATATTTACATTTACAATTTTGAGAAATAAACATTATAGTTAATTTTATATATGTCTAGGATATATCAGCAATTAAGCTCTGCACCACAAAAGATCATCGCATCTCAGGGACAAACCCCTTGAAAAAGACTCTTTAGTATGCTTATCTGATCTCCTATGCTGTGGCCAGTTAGAGAGATATAAATAATTTTCTGCACTGATTAATCTGGCACTGTGTAACATGTTTGTAGAGTTAGTATTCTGGATCCATAAAATTGTATGTTCTGTCTGAATCACAAAAGAAAATTTTTGTGTTTCATAGCCCTTTAAAATGCAGTGGAAAAGTCTAGTGGTTGAGAGGTTAAACATTAACTCTGGACAAAATTGTTTGATCCAATAAAATCAGTTTCACCTAATAAAAAAGCTGAAAATCGTAACACGGAACCTGCAGTTATCAGTAAACCTGGGTGCTGCTGGGAACCATATGGTATTTCTGTAGATATTACGTATGTTTGAGAACACCCATGACAGACAGATTACAGTCTGCATCACAAAAAGGAAATAAATGTAACCACCGTGAGATTTAAGACACTTTTTCTGCCACATATTGTTTCTCTTCCAATCACCCTTTTTATATTTGCCCTATTACACAAGAGCGAGTGATATTTTCTCCCTAATCAGACTTCTAAATATCTGAACCTGGGGAAATCATTTATAAGTACAGACATAGAAGTGCACTATGGGAAGATCTGCTTACTTCCAGAACTGTAAGAGTCTGTGAGCCTGGGTTTGGTTGCAGAGCAGAGAAGGGTTAACTCCAGGCAGATCTTGCATTGCCTGCAAGGAAGAGGAGGGTCACCTCAAGCAGATCCTGTGTTTGGCTACAAGGCATAAGTTGGTCATCACAGTCAAACCCTGCATGTGGCTCCAGAGCAGATTGGGCAGACCCCAGGCAGATTCTACGTTTGGCTGTGAGACAGGGGGGCTCACCGCAGACAGATCCTGAGTTTGGCTTTAAAGGGGGTCACTCCAAAGCCTTGTGAGGGGTTACCCCAAGTATGCGGACATCCCTTATAATTATTAAATTCAGGTGTTTTAGCTATAACCATTGTTAACAGGTGTATAAAATCCAGCACATAGCAATGGATCTGCCAAAGAACAACATTATCAGTACAATGGGTTTGTATTGAAGAACTCAGTGACCTTAAATGTGGCACTTTCATAGGATTCCCCTTTGTCACAAGTCAGTTTGTGATATTTCTGCCCTATTAGATCTGTCAAAAGTTCTATTATTGTGAAGTGCAAGCGTTTAGGATCAACAGCAGCCAAGCAACAAATTGATAGATTATGCAAACTCACAGAGCAGGGCCACTAAGTACTGAACTGTTTAGCGAATAAATATCACATATCATCTGTTACATCTCTAACTACAGAGTTCCAAACTGCCTCTGGAAGCAACATCAGCAAGAACTGTGCATTAGGAGCTGAAGGAAATGGGTTTCCATGGCCAAGAATCTGTACACAGGCCTCACATAAACATGTGTAATGACAAGTGTTGGCTGGAGGGGGTTTAAAGCATTTTCTCTGGCTTTGGTGTCTGGTGTGGAAGAAACTCATTATCTGGCAGCCTAATGGAAGAATCTGGGTGTGGAGGATGCCAGGAGAACGCTACCTATCAGAATGCGCAGTGCTTACTGTAAAGTTTGTTGGAGGAGGGGGTGATAATGGTCTGGGGCTGTCTTACAGGGATTGGATAGTCCCTTAGTTCTAGTGTTGGTTCATCTTAATGCTAGAGGGTGCATAGACATTTTAGACAATTGTGGCAACAATTTGGGGAAGACGCTTTCCTGTTCCAGCATGTCTGTACCCTTGTACACAAAGGTTCATGAAGACATGTTTGACAAGTTTAGTGTGAAGGAACTTAAGTGGACTCAACCCCATTGAATACTCTTGGGATAAATTGGAACACTGATTACAAGCCAGGCCCCCTTGGTTAATATCAGTGCCCGACCACACAAATGTTCTTTTGGCTGAATGGACACAAATTCCCACAGATACCCTTCAAAATCTTGTGGCAAGCCTTCCCAGAAGAGTTGTGGTTGTTATAGCTGCAATGGTGTAACTAACTCCATATGTGTGTATGTATATATACAGGGAGTGCAGAATTATTAGGCAAATGAGTATTTTGACCACATCATCCTCTTTATGCATGTTGTCTTACTCCAAGCTGTATAGGCTCGAAAGCCTACTACCAATTAAGCATATTAGGTGATGTGCATCTCTGTAATGAGAAGGGGTGTGGTCTAATGACATCAACACCCTATATCAGGTGTGCATAATTATTAGGCAGCTTCCTTTCCTTTGGCAAAATGGGTCAAAAGAAGGACTTGACAGGCTCAGAAAAGTCAAAAATAGTGAGATATCTTGCAGAGGGATGCAGCACTCTTAAAATTGCAAAGCTTCTGAAGCGTGATCATCGAACAATCAAGCGTTTCATTCAAAATAGTCAACAGGGTCGCAAGAAGCGTGTGGAAAAACCAAGGCGCAAAATAACTGCCCATGAACTGAGAAAAGTCAAGCGTGCAGCTGCCAAGATGCCACTTGCCACCAGTTTGGCCATATTTCAGAGCTGTAACATCACTGGAGTGCCCAAAAGCACAAGGTGTGCAATACTCAGAGACATGGCCAAGGTAAGAAAGGCTGAAAGACGACCACCACTGAACAAGACACACAAGCTGAAACGTCAAGACTGGGCCAAGAAATATCTCAAGACTGATTTTTCTAAGGTTTTATGGACTGATGAAATGAGAGTGAGTCTTGATGGGCCAGATGTATGGGCCCGTGGCTGGATTGGTAAAGGGCAGAGAGCTCCAGTCCGACTCAGACGCCAGCAAGGTGGAGGTGGAGTACTGGTTTGGGCTGGTATCATCAAAGATGAGCTTGTGTGGCCTTTTCGGGTTGAGGATGGAGTCAAGCTCAACTCCCAGTCCTACTGCCAGTTTCTGGAAGACACCTTCTTCAAGCAGTGGTACAGGAAGAAGTCTGCATCCTTCAAGAAAAACATGATTTTCATGCAGGTCAATGCTCCATCACACGCGTCCAAGTACTCCACAGCGTGGCTGGCAAGAAAGGGTATAAAAGAAGAAAATCTAATGACATGGCCTCCTTGTTCACCTGATCTGAACCCCATTGAGAACCTGTGGTCCATCATCAAATGTGAGATTTACAAGGAGGGAAAACAGTACACCTCTCTGAACAGTGTCTTTGAGGCTGTGGTTGCTGCTGCACGCAATGTTGATGGTGAACAGATCAAAACACTGACAGAATCCATGGATGGCAGGCTTTTGAGTGTCCTTGCAAAGAAAGGTGGCTATATTGGTGACTGATTTGTTTTTGTTTTTTTTTTGAATGTCAGAAATGTATATTTGTGAATGTTGAGATGTTATATTGGTTTCACTGGTAAAAATAAATAATTGAAATGGGTATATATTTGTTTTTTGTTAAGTTGCCTAATAATTATGCACAGTAATAGTCACCTGCACACACAGATATCCCCCTAAAATAGCTATAACTAAAAACAAACTAAAAACTACTTCCAAAACTATTCAGCTTTGATATTAATGAGTTTTTTGGGTTCATTGAGAACATGGTTGTTGTTCAATAATAAAATTAATCCTCAAAAATACAACTTGCCTAATAATTCTGCACTCCCTGTATATATTTACTGTATATATATATATATATATATATATATATATATATATATATATATATATTTATATTTACTGTATGTATATATATATATATATATATATATATATATATATACACACGCACATTAGAGCCCTTCCCAGTCAAACTATTTGCTATACACCATATCCTTTTTAACCCTTTTAAAACACTTTTAATAATATATATAAAAAATACATAGCGTATATATTCATGTAATACTTTATTTAATACGTTTTTTATGTGTTTTGTGAAAAATATGTAACCCTTGCACTATACTTCAGGTCTTAAATTGTGCTAAATATTCTACCATCGTTTTGGTTTTCACTCGAGCCCAACCTATAACTTTCAACTTGAAATATGAGCGATATTTAGCGGGTTACAATATCCATGGAAAGTACAGGTTGCACTAGATGTCGGCTGCTCTAACCCACTCTCTCGTGAATGGGATTTACCATGAACTTGTAATATAAAGTTGCATGCTATGTTAAATATCCAGTGATATTGCCTATCGCGCCCTGTGATATAATTAACTTGCCACTTGAAACTGGGCCCACTCCTCTAGGGGCCAATCTGGTCCTGCAATCAGTAGTGGTATTGCTACATGGAGACCTGGCTACACCTGCATCATGTCTAGCTCTACTGTGTCCCCTACCAAAAAGACTCACATTTTAAAGAAAGTGTATGGATTTGCCTTTCGATATGGTGGCAGAGTTTCCAAGATGGCTGCCACAGTGTTCCTGTGCAGGAAAAACTGCCACCATATTTATACAGGAAGACTCTGCAAATCTATATCCTCTGGTGCAGACTAACCAATAGGCAAGGATGACTCATAATCATGGTGGAATAGCTCATCTTACTCCTATGACTGCAAACAGCCAGAAGGGGCGCTGTTGCAACGCCCTGCCACACCCTTTTTCACTGGGACCCAATGAGATCTAGTTATGCCCTTGGCTACAAGTGTTTATTCTATTTAAACAGATATATGTATACATATACGTATAAATATACATGGTACATATACTTTTAAGGACAAAATGTATTTGGCTTTCAAAGAACCTTACAAAAATGTAAAGTTATTTGAAATGGAGCAGATGCTTCTCAGCCAATCAAAAAACATTTTAAGCAAGTCAGATGAAAACGAAGTCAGTCTAAATTTATGTGACTAGCTGGCTGATTCAACAAGTCTGGTTTATCCAACCTCCCTCAACTTTCTCCATGAGAAGTCAATTAACAGGTTGCAGCTTGGTGGATAGATCTCAAAGAACGATACATTGTCATTGTGATGTAACAGTGACAGCAGCATTAATGCTCTTGTTATGTTCTACCTAGAGAACTTCCGTAGCCTGAGCTGCGCTTCGCATTGCACCATTTTGCTACTATTTCTTGCATATTTTATTACATACAACACAAATAGACCAAGTCATCCGTTCTATTGTTTACATAATTCCACCAGCTGTTTTAAGGGTCATTGACATTTATATTTTTGTCCTGTTAGCCTCCTCTCAATTTTCTTCTATGCGCTAATCCCTCTAGATTTTCTCAGTTTAACCCTTTTGCTTCCAAGAAAGTGAACAAAACCATACTTGATTTTCATATGGTACATAGTTACTGTAATGGAAATTAAAAACAAACAATTGGTAATATCTTTATCAAACCACTGATACAAGACCATCTCTGGCAGCCAATACATAAACTAAAACTAGTTTATACCACATGGCGTTGCAAACAGTATATATATATATATATATATATATATATATTATATATTAAAGGGACAGTCTACACTAAAATTGTTATTGTTTAAAAAGATAGATAAGACCTTTACTACCCATTCCCCAGCTTTGTACAACCAACATTGTTATATTAATATACTTTATAACATTTAAAGGATTACTTTCTGTTAGAATTTTTAAGCTAAACAACTAACATATTAAAGTTAATAAACATTAATTAAAACCTACTGACCTATATTTTCTCCAAAACGAAGTTTCATAACGTTCTAAAAGTAATATCTTTTATTCGCCGATGATGTCACGTTATCCTGCCCACTATTTTCAGCGCTGTGTGTTCAAAATACTTAAACCAATAACTTTGTGTTTAAAGCGCCATTTTGAAACCTAGGTATTGTAAACGGATTGGTACAGAGCAAAGGATACCCACGGAGTGGGTTTGGAAAACAATTAAATTTGCAGACAAGATTTCTGATATACGGTAGAGATATGTTAATGAAATGCTATTGATAAAAAGCGTATTTGGGGTAGTTAGTTAGTAACAGGCATAGAAAATATTTACTTACAGTGGCCCTTTAAACCTCTACATTTCTGTCTGTTTCTAAGCCACTAAAGACAGCCTCTTATCACATGCTTTTTTATTAGCTTTTCACAACAGGCACTGCTAGTTCATGTGACCCATATAGATAACATTTTGTTCACGCCCGGGGAGTTATTTAAGAGTCAGCACAACACAGCACTAATTGGCTAAAATGCACGTCAATAGATGATAAATAAAAAGTCATGTGATCAGGGGGCTGTCAGAAGATTCTTAGATACAAGGTAATATAACTTTGTTGGTTATGCAAAATTGGGGAATTTGTAATAAAGGGATTATATATCTTTTAAAACAATACAAATTCTATTGGAGACTGTCCCTTTAAGTTTAAAGGAACATCAATTTCCAAAAAGAAAATGCTTTAATTTGAAGTTATGTTTGCACCACATATAACTGCGTGTTTACCACCTACAAAGGTGTTTCACATATAAAATAGTTAAAGTCAGCTGATGAAATGCATTACTGGGAGCTAGCTAAACATATCTGGTGAGCCAATGACAAAAGGCATATGTGAGTAGCCACCAATCACTAGCTAGCTCTTAAACCTACCAAGGTATGCTTTTCAACAAAGGATAACAAGAAACGCTGTGTGTGTGTGTGTTTATCTGCATGTATGTGTGTGTGCATATTGTTGGTGTTTGTGTGTATATATATATATATATATATGTGTGTGTGTGTGTGTGTGTATCTATAAATATATATGTGTGTGTGTGTGTGTGTGTGTGTATCTATAAATATATATGTGTGTGTGTGTGTGTGTGTGTATCTATAAATATATAAGTGTGTGTGTATCTATAAATATATATCTGTGTGTGAGTGTATATACAGTTGTAATCAAAATTATTCAACCCTCATTGCAAATCAGGTTTATTGTCAAAATGTACAGACTTTTAGCTGTTTGCAATGAGGAACTCAAACAAAAGCAATTGAAACAGCTCAACACAACAAATGCTTCAAGTGGTTTCTTCAAATTCAATTGAAAATGCAACCTTTAATGAATTCTTCAGTGTCAAAATTATTCAGCCCCCTGAACAGAATCCCTCAAAACAGCGCAAATATGCAAAACATGTGCTGTCTCAAGCACACCTGATGCAGCTTTATTATTGCCCCAGGTGAGCTAGAACACATGGAATACCTGAACTGGCTAGGGGTTTGTTAAGTGTCACATTTGACTGTATGTTAGAAATATGGCTAAGTCTAAAGAATGGTCAAGCAAGGAACAGGATACAAAAAGATAGCGAAGGCACTGAATTCTCCTAGAGACACCGTTGGAAGCATAGTTCGCAAGTCCAACGTTAAAGGAACAGTGGTTACACTACCTGGACGGGGCAGAAAAAGGAAGCTATTAACGTCTGCAACCAGATTTCTGAGAAGGCAGGTTGAGAAAAACCCTCAAGTGATGACAAAAGACCTGCAGCAAGACTAGGTGGCAACAGGTACTGAGGTTTCAGTTTGCACAGTAAGGCGCATACTAAACACAGAAGGTTTCCATGCCGGAACTCCAAGACGTACACCACTACTGACCAAAAAGCACAAGAATAGTCAGCTCCAATATGCTCAAAATCATATAAATAAGCCACAGAAGTTTTGGGATTCTGTTCTGTGGAGCAATGAAACAAAACTGGAACTTTTTGGCCCTATGGATCAGCGTTATATCTGGAGAAAGAAGAATGAAGAGAACACTCTGTCTACAGTTAAGCATGGAGGTGGCTCGGTAATGCTCTGGGGCTGCTTCGCATTCTCTGGCACTGGAAACCTGCAGCGTGTGGAAGGCAAGATGGCTTCATTGAAGTATCAGGAAATTCTAGAAGAGGAAGCTGAAGCTTAGGCATCATTGGACCTTCCAACAGGACAATAATCCAAAGCAAACCTCATATTCCACCAAGGCTTGGTTGCAGAAGAAGTCCTGGAAGATTCTACATTGGTCATCACAGTCACCTGACTTGAACCCCATAGAAAATCTCTAATTGGATTTGAAGAAAGCAGTTGCAGCACACAAACCCAAGAATATTACTGAACTGGAGGCCATTGCTCATGTGGAATGGGCTAAGTTTACTCAGGAACGCTGCCAGAAGCTGATGTCTGGCTATGCATCTTGTTTGTATTAGGTCATAACAGCAAAAGTGTGTGCTACTAAGTACTAAAGATGCTTACCATGAAGGGGTTGAATAATTTTGAGACTGAAGAATTCATTAAAAGTTGCTTTTTCAGTTGAATTTTGGGAAACCACTTGAAGCATTTGTTGTGTTGAGCTATTTCAATAGATTTTGTTCGATTTGATCATTGCAAACAGCTGAAAGTCTGTAAATTTTGACAATAAACCTGATTTAAAATGGGGGTCGAATAATTTTGATTACAACTGTATATATATATATATATATATATATATATATATATATATATATATATATATATATATATATATATATATATATATATATATACAGTATCTCACAAAAGTGAGTAAACCCCTCACATTTTTGTAAATATTTTATTATATCTTTTCATGTGACAACACTGAAGAAATGACACTTTGCTACAATGTAAAGTAGTGAGCGTACAGCCTGTATAACAGTGTAA